>NW_015387227.1:136684-165238 GCF_001527695.2 Protobothrops mucrosquamatus
CTAATCCTAATGAACAAGGAAGATAAGGCTGAAGAGATAAAACTCCTGGAAATTTTGGGAAGAAGTGGACTCATCAGTTTGGGGATTCAAGATAAGGTACTGATACTCCTTCCATTTTCTCCCCCATCCTGTCAGAACTTATCCTTTCCCCCACCATTCAGTCACAACTGATGAAGCTTATTGGATGAGAAGCAAAATGTCTTCTTCCTCAAGGAGAAAAAAACCCCAGTCCAAGTTGCCTTTTGAAAAAGCACCTGGATGACTGAAAATCTCCACAGACATACCACATGATATTAAAACCTTAGATACTGTATGTTCCACCTTTTTCACTGCCTGCAATTGCACAAAGACATAGAGGCAGATGGCCAGGCTGCTTATTTCCATGTCTGTGTTACTAAATCTTTTACCTCAGCCCTATTCCACTTTTCAGGGAATAACCTTCATGAAACGGAGGGCCTTACCATAGTAACCATAGTAAGCCAGCTGTCTCAGATGGAACATTGGGAGGAGAGGTAATGAACCATACATGCCCATTCGTGGTACACAGAGCCACCATTATAATTGTGCCCACAAGCTCACAGCTGACCAGTCAAAATGGCTGAAGTAGAATTTCAAGGAAATGATGCTCATTGGGATGCAGATCCCTTGTAAAAGCACCTGAAAAGCACCTATCACAGTAACAGCAAATAATATAGACAGTGATTGTAAACTTAAACGGGTTTTTATACACTTTGATTTGCAGCAAAGAGGCCTAGCTGGTAAATGTTTTCTAGGGACACTGAAATTATAGTATTAATGTATAACTTGGAAAGCTGCCCCAAAGATAGAAGAGGAAATTATTTAAAAAGAAATACAAGGGGCAGGCAAGAAGGTAGAACATCTTCCCTTAGGAGAACTTAAGAGCAGATAAAAATAATGCTATTTGTCTCTCTGGGACTAATAAAAGCAATAACCCCCCCCCCCAGAACATCATCATGTTTTATTTGCTGAACTTATAAGACCAAGTTTAATATGTGTTTCTTTAATCAATTGGCCTAGCTAATTTAAAAATATTTCCTATCCTGACAAAAGATGCCAGTACTTCAAAAATCTGTCTAAACCATTGACCCAACAGTAAACAAATGCTGATGAATGTCTACCAGATGCCACCAATAAACCAATGAAAACTATCTGCATTTTCTGGTGTTTCTGGTTCCTAAAAGCACAGGTTTGCATTTGGATGAACCCACTGAGCAAAAAGCACTATTATATAACCGTATAATTGTGTATAGGTGTGACAATGGACAAAACAATGCACCGGTGTATCTCACAGAATCAGAATGGAAAGGCCCTTGTAGATCATCTAATCAAACACCCCACCCAATGAAGGAATTTATTACAACAGCAGTGAATTTATATCAATGGGAATGAACACAAACATTTCATTTTAATGTACACAACTAACAGTGTGAAAGAGTTTCCGACTGAAATAATGATCCAGTACATGCATTTATTTATAGTAAATAAATTATATAAATATAGTAGATATTTATAAATATATTTATACATATATGTTTATAAATATATTTACTATATAAATATAGTAAACAAATTAGTTGAAGGTAGGACATTCAATTCTTAGGGGAACAGAAACTATAGTCTGCAAACTGGAGAGCCAATCTAGGCAAGTATGTCATCTCCCTGGAGCAAAAATCAAAGATGTAATTGAAAACCTTATTAAAATAATCAGTGCCGTAGATTTCTACCCCTTTCTTCTCCTACATGTGGGGACAAATGACATAACCAATGAATCTGGAAACAATATCAAGAGATTATGAACAGCTAGGGAAGAAAGTTAAAGAATTAGGAGCATAAGTGGTATTTTCAGCTATACTTCCAACAAAAGGCCAACATCCAATGAGCGAGCCAAGGATTTTAGAAACAAACCACTGGCTTAAAAACTAATGTCATCAAGAGAACTTCAGTTTCCTAGACCAGTGGTGATGAACCTATGGCACGGGTGCCAGAGGCGGCACTCAGAGCCCTCTCTGTGGGCACGTGCGCCATTGCCCCAGTCCTAGGCCTTCAGCTGGGTTTTATAAAACCTTTTCGCTTTAAATCTTCGCCGCCGTGTGCAAAAAAAAAAAGGTTCAATCAATCAATCAATTTCAACTTCTCGCGGGGAAAAAAAAGATCTTGCAAAGTTGGAATTAATTGATTGAACTTTTTAGTCCCACCCAGTCTGCCGTTACCACCGCAGCCACGCCCAGCCAATGGGCGACACCCAGCCAATGGGCCACACCCACCCGGCACTCAACGATGCATAAGTGGGTTTTGGGTTGCAGTTTGGGCACTCAGTCTCTAAAAGGTTCGCCATCACTAGACCATGGTCTGCACTACCTACATAAAGGGCTCCTTGGCAAGGAATAGACTGCACTTCACAAGAACTGGAAAGAATATATTCAAAAAATGACTGGCTCATCTTATCACAAGGGCTTTAAACTAAAATTGATGTGGGAGTGTGGCCAATCTTCACAACCTTTAGAACCTAATTCCAAGCAAAACCCACTAGATAACCAATCATGTAAGGATGTAGGAAATAAAGAGAAAGAAGAAAAACTCAGGTGCAAAGTAGGAGATATAGGAAGCATACCCAGGGTCAGCCATAAAGAACTTAAATGCCTCTACACTAACTCTCAAAGTTTAGGGAAAAAATAGGGTGAACTTGAAATACTAGTACACAAGGGCAAGTGTGATATAATTGCCATTACAGAAACTTGGCGGGATGAAACTCATGACTGGAATGTACTGATAGAAGGATACAAACTATAAAAAAAACACCAGACCTAACTAAAGAGGAGGTGGAGTTGCATTATATATTAGAGATCACTTCCTCTCTATAGAGATGCACACAACAAAGGACGAAAACCTTCTAGAATGCATATGTGTCAACATACAAGAAAAAAAGAATGACATTGCCATAGGTATACACTACAGTCATCCAACCAAGCAGAAGAAATACATGAACTGTTTGCTAACCAATTAACCAACATATGTAGGAAACACACCACAATAGTAATGGGAGACTTTAACTGGGAGACATCAACTGGGAGACAAACTTTGCAATAAATGGGAGATCAAACACATTCCTAACTAAGTCAGCTGACAACTTCATCACCCAAAATTTAGAGATGGTAACTAGAGGAACATCTATACTGGACCTTATTCTTACTAACAGAGAAGAAGTAATAAAGGGAATTGAAATTGCAAGAACTTTAGGGGAGAGTGACTATGTCATATGAAATTCAATATAAAACAGACACAAGCAATAGAACATAAGCAAACCAGTTTTAGATTTTAAAAGAGCTGATTTTAACAAATTCAGAGAGAGCTTGGGAAGGATCCCGTGGATGAAAATCTTAAAAGGGGAAATCAACTCAAGAATCATGGGAAACTCTGAAAAAAAAGGTTATAAAAACCCAGTCCATTCAAAAAACACTGAAAAAGAAAAACAGGAAAACCAAGAAGAAACCAGCATGGTTGAACAAAGAACTCTCAAACCACTAAGAGAGAAAAAAAGGACAAGTACAAAAAATGAAAAGAGGGATGCATAACTAAGGCAGAATACCAACAAACAGCTCGAACGTGCAAAGGTGAAGTTAGGCTTTGAACGAAGTAAAACTTGCAACAAATGTCAAAAATAATAAAAAAAAGTTTCTTTCAATACATAAAAAACAAGAAAAAAGTTAAAGAAACAACTGGTTCACTAAGGGGAGAAGATGGCAAAGCAGTAATAGACAGCAGAGAAAAAGCATAACTGTTTAATTCATTCATTGCATCTGTTTTCACATTAAAAAAACCGCTACTCAACTTACTAAAAACAGAACCATAAATGACAGGATAGGAATGCAAATTAAAATATGCAAAAAAATAAGGTAACAGAACACCTGTCAGCTCTAGATGGATTCAAATCACCAGGTCCTGACGAACTATATCCCAGAGTTCTGAAGGAATTGGCAGATATGATTTCAGAACCATTGAAACATATCTTTTAAAGTTCTTGGATCCAGTTCTGAGGACGGGAAAAGAGCTGATGTGGTCCACATCTTCAAAAAAGGGAACAGGGGGGAAAAAAACAGATCCAGGAAATTACAGACCAATCAGCCTGACATCAATACCTGGGAAGATCTTGGAAAAGATAATCAAGCAACAAATCTGCAAACACCTAAAAGCAAACAAGGTTATAACCAGTAGCCGACATGGGCTCATCAAAAATAGATCATGCCAAGCAAATCATATTTCATTCTTTGATGAAGTGATCAGTGAAATCCTGTGGACATAGTATACTTTGATTTCAGCAAAGCATTTGGTAAAGTAGACCACAATCTAATTCTTGGCAAGCTAGCAAAATGTGGGATAGACAGCATCACCACCAGGTGGGTTTGTAACTGGCTAACAAATCATATTCAACACGTAGTCCTTAATGGAACTACATCAAACATGGAGGGAAATAAGCTGGCAGGAATAGCCAACTCCTCAGAAGACAAGCTCAAAATCCAAAAAGATCTTGGCAGACTTGAACTCTGGGCCCCGTCTAACAAAATGAGATTCAACGTAGATAAAAGTAAGGTTCTACACTTGTTATCTTCTGGGAGGAGGGGGCTCTGTGATATCCAAAGCAGAACATCCAGATTCAGTCACAGCTTTGTTCCATACAGTATTAACCTTGTGAACTCTAAAGCTTCCTCCTTCCGTTATGTATTCAAGATGGACAGTGAATAATATTCATATGTTACTTATATGTAAGGGTGTAGGTCAGTAATGGCGAAGCTTTAAGAGACTGAGTGCCCAAACTGCAACCCAAAATCACTTATGCATTGTTCAGTGCCAGGTGGGTGTGGCCCATTGGATGGGTGTGGCCCATTGGGTGGGTGTGGCCCATTGGGTGGGCATGGCTGTGGTGGTAACGGCAGACTGGGTGGGACTAAAAAGTTCAATCAATTCCAACTTTGCAAGATCTTTTTTTTTCCTGCGAGAAGTTGAAATTGACTGATTGATTGGAGGCCTAAAGCAAAAAGATTTTATAAAACTCAGCTGAAGGCCTAGGACTGGGGCGACGGCGCGCGTGCCCACTGAGAGGGCTCTGAGTGCCGCCTCTGGCACCCGTGCCATAGGTTTGCCACCACTGATGTAGGTCTATACATATGTTGTATATAGTATGTTTTAAATGTGTGTTACTATACGTACACTTTGAGAGGAAGCAACTAAATTTCATTTTTAATGTGTGCCATTGTGCCCACAGGAAAAAAATGACAATAAACGTTATCTAATCTAAAATCTAATCTAATCTAATCTAATCTTAGGCAAAAAGCCAACTGTATAGGTATATGCTAGGTGAAACGTGGCTTAATGCCAGTAACTAAGGAGTCCTAGTGGACAATAATTTAAACATGAGCCAACAGTGTGGGTCAGCAGCCACAAAAACCAATGCGATCCTAGGCTGCATTAATAGAGGGATAGAATCAAGATCACACGAAGTTCTAACACTACTTAGTAAGACCACACTTGGAATACTGCGGCCAGTTCTGGTCACTACAATATAAAAAAAGATGTTGAGGCTCTGGAAAGAGTGCAGAGAAGAGCACCAAAATTGATTAGGGGACTGGAGGCTAAAACATATGAAGAATGGTTGCAGGGATTGGATATGTCTACTCTAGAGAAAAGGAGGAGTAGGGGTGACATTATAGCACCGTTTCAATATTTAAAGGGGTCAAACTATTTTCCAAAGTACCAAAAGGCAACACAAGAAACAATAGATGGAAACTAATCAAGGAGAGGTGCAACCTAGAACTAAGGAGGAATTTCCTGACCATGTGAACAATTAACCAGTGGAATGGCTTGCTGTCAGAAGGCATCACTGGAGGCTTTCAAAAGAGACTGGACAACCATTTGTCTGAAATGGTCTAGAGTCTCCTCTTGAGCAGGGAGTTGGACTAGAAGACCGTCAAGGTGCCTTCCAACTCTATTATTCTATGTTCTATTTCTGAAGGTAAATTCAGTCTATTCAGTTTCATTTATAGGATTGCCGGGAGAAAAATTTTCAAAAATGTATCTTTGCAGAACTTGTCCTCCCCATAACCTCACTAACAACTCCCTCTATGTTTTGCATATGCTTTCCAAGATGGGTTTTCAAATATTTTCAAATCACACAATCTGTTAGTTTAAAAGAAAGAAAAAAATAGAACTTGATCACGGAGCCATCTTTTAAGGATAAAAACTTGGCTGCCTCCATCTACTTTTTGTGCCCGGAACTCCGTTGACTTCCCACTGAAGTGAAGGGTTCTACAGAGTGTTGTTTGAAAACCCCATGCTGAGCAACCCAGAGGCTGAGTCTGCACAATCTGTTGGAATAGGGAAGGTTGTTTCTGATACAGCAGCTGAGGTGAATCAAGCCCTTGGGTGAGCAGGCTGTATCAGGCTATTGGGTTTAGCTCAGGGGTAGGCAACCTTGACTCGTGGACTTCAACTCCCAGAATTCCTGAGCCAGCATGGTTCAGCTTGGAAACCTCTCTCTGTCCCCTCAGCATGGCTGGCTCAGGAATTCTGAGAGCTGAAGTCCACGAGTCATAAAAGAGCCAAGGTTGCCTACCCCTCGTTTAGCTGAATAGACTTATTTGCTTGGGCACAACATGTTACGTGGACACAAAAGTCAATTTCTGTTCACTTGGATTTAAAGTATTTTACATAATGTGAATTGAACCAGGGAATATCAAAGACATACACAATTAAGAATAGAACTGCATTGGAGGTAGAATAGAATGGAGGCCGCTGAAATAACGGGGCCAGTTAGAATCCTACCAAATTTCTCTTTTAAAGATTGGACTCTTTTTCACACTTACATCCTTTCCAGCTACCAAGATTCTGGTCTTCTACGATTACAGGTAGTCCTCAACTTACAACCATTTGTTAAGTGACCCCCTCAAAATTACAGTGGCCCTGAAAAAAGGGTCTTACGACCATTTTTCATACTTCCAACAGTTGCAGCATCCCCATGGTCATGTGATCAAAATCCAGATGCTTGGCAACTGGCATGTACTTATGACGGTTGCAGTGTCCTGGGCTGATCACTTTTTGAGACCTTCTGGCAAGCAAAGTCAACGGGGAAGTCAGATTCACTTAACAATTGTGTGACTAATTTAACAGCTGCAGTGATTCACTTAACCACTGTGGCAAGACAGGCCATAAAATGGGGTAAAACTCACTTAACAAACGTCTTGCTTAGCCATGGAAATGTGTGGTCATAAGTCCAGGACTACCTGTAGGGCCAGCAGAATTAAAATTGCTTCAATACAGCATTTAACAACATGTACCGTCATCCTGCTATGCTTATAGGTGAACTCTACCTGCTCAATTTAGTGAGAGTTGCTTTCAAAAAAGTATTCTGGATTATGATATTCAAACTGCTTTCCTACTTTATTTTGAATAGTTTCTCAGCTTATTGGGGTTCCAACTAGTTTCCCAAAGGAGTGAGGTGAACCAATAAAGCAGGAAAAAGCTTTGCCCTACCTTCATCACGTTTCCTCTTCTCACCATTTGATCGAGGAATCCCCAGAATCCCATTAATGGAGTAGGAGCCCACTGGATCATTGGAGGCACTGGAGACAGGAGGGGAAGCTGTACTGGGAACTGGACAAAATGAGAAAGGAAGAGGGCTCAGAAGAACAGGACCCAGCAGCTAGGAAGTGACATATACCCCCAGCCTCATTTGAAGACCTTGCCAAGAGACCAGTTCCAGGTAACCAAGATCCAAAAATACGTGTTTAAGAGGGTCACCCATTGTGAATCACTTTCAAAAATGTCTTACATTTCCTATCTTAATATTTCCAAGTCTACCTAGATTTTGGTAATGGGAAACTCAATTACCAAACTTGGGTATCTGAGGTGGGTGCAGCAGCTGGAGCAGAAATCTGGCAGCTGGTGGAATGGTGCTCCTTCCTTCCAGCTAGATCTTCCAGCTATTATATTTGGCACTGGGGGTGGAGGAGAGAGATACAAAAGGCATCGGGCCATTTGAGGCCCAAAATTGTGGGAGAGCATGGGTGAATATGTACTTACTCTGTATTCCTAATTGGCTTCAGACTCTAGCTTCCACTGTAATATTATAGTCCATTTATTGTAATGGAGTTCTTTTTCAAGCAAATCATGGAATCACAGACTCATATGGCTTGAAGGACCCGTGAAGTTCTTCTAGTCCAGGAGTAGGCAACGTTGGCTCTTTTATGAGTCATGGACTTCAACTCCCAGAATTCCTGAGCCAGCATGGCTCAGCTTGGAAACCTTTTACTTTCCCCTCAGCATGGCTGGCTCAGGAATTCTGGGAGTTGAAGTCCACGAGTCATAAAAGAGTCAAGGTTGCCTACCCCTGTTCTAGTCCAACCCCCTGCCCAAGGCAGGAGATCTTATTTCATCATGGGCAACATTGTCCTATGTTTTCTTGAAAACCTCCAGCAAGAGGTTTTGATTGGACAGCCATTTGTCTGGGATGGAATTAAATCTTTTGCCTTGGGCAAGGGGTTGGACTATAGGAGATCCAAGGTCTTCATTAAAAAAGAAATTCTGTTTAAGGAATCCTAAATTAGCCTATCAAATCTTCAGAGGTTTTTGCAGAAACCAAATCATATATATCAGAGGTGAATATTAGATATTTCTCTCTCTCTCTCTCTCTCTCTCTCTCTCCCCCTCCCTCCCTCCCTCCCTCTCTCATTTTTTGTTTTGTTTTAAGAACTGCATAAAGGGATTCCCTGATAATACATTTGCACTCCTTCTCTCAAGCAGCTTTGGTGATGGGATATAGTTCTTTTTACCAGAGGTCTCTCTAGCACAAGGTGACACAAAATTAGCTTAAGAACTGCAGTTTGTTCAATCCAATATTGACCGGCCATTTTTTGGGAATTGGAGATTTTTCCACAAAAATTTGAATCTCATTTAACCAGCACATTATAAGTCAAGTGTATGGTCTAGGGCAGGGGTCTTCAAACATGGCCCTTTTATGACTTGTGGACTTCAACTCCCAGAATTCCTCAGCCAGGCACGCTGGCTGAGGAATTCTGGGAGTTGAAGTCCACAAGTCATAAAAGGGCCAAGTTTGAAGACCCCTGGTCTAGGGTCACTCCACATTTTATCTGAATCCTGGGCATATCTATTCAATACTACACAATCTTCGAACTCCGGGATAAATATAAATCAGCTGTTTATTGTTAAAAAAATTAAAACAATAAAAACAACTATTTACAATGTTAAAACAAACTTAGCTTTCGCTGGTCCACTGCCAGCGTCTTCAGAGTAAACATTGGGGTGGAGAAAGATCTCTTATAAGCCTTGCTAACCTAGTTTTTTACACATTGACCGTGTGATAGGGCCATTCATCCTAAGTGACCATAATTGCCTTAAATGTCCCGCCTCCCCTTGTTTGAACTGGAGTGCAAACATATATATATATTCTGACAGACATATATTTTAAAAACCTACACAGAATATTATTTTATGGTTCAAGAGTATAAATATAAGCACTTTAAATGTTACTAGTGTCATACTAATAAAAATTGTGAGTTGTGAGCCCTGCATTGGTTGCCAAAAGATTCCCAATTAGTGTTTAAAGTGCTACTTTGACCTACTAAGCCTTTGGGACGATATTCTCCAACTGGAATTGACCTAAGTGAACATCCCAGGGAAAATTAATGGTGATCACTCATTATGTTTCCCTAGTTAGACTTCTCTACCATCTCTACCCTATGAGGTTTATCACCTATTGGAAGATGGTGACAGAATTCTTCCAGAGGGCCTTTAGTTTGGCTTAATTAGGACAATGACGTTGTATGATTGCTTTTGGATATTGCGCAAGGGATTTAAATGTATATTTATGAAAGTTATTTATTATTACTATTTATTTTATTATATATACATTAAATGCTCTTTATTGTGTATGTTTCAGGTTGAAATGTATTGTGTACAACCAAGAATCTTTTGATTGTGGCAGCACTAAAACAGAATGAATGAATGAATAAATAAATAAAATTAACCAATCCAGAACCTACAACTTGTTCTTGTTTTTTTAGAATTACATTTGGGCAGGATCTCAGAATAAATTAAGCTTAATAACTAGTTCAGTGGAGAATTGCAAGCATTTTGGATACATATCCAACCGCCTGGTGAGGCAATCCATGCCATTGGCTAACAGCTTCGACTGTCAGGAAATTCCTCTTCATAGCTATTTCTTTACAATATCTATTCCTTAGTTCAGAGCCTACTATATGGGAAAATAATGAACAAATCCATTCCTTTCTTTATACTGTGTGACCTTTTTTAGGATTTGCAGTTGGTCCCCAATGGAACTACATCTACATGGAAGAAAGCATGCAGTGATAGATGCAAGTGACCAGGTACAGGAATTGAGTTCAAAACACTAAAAATTTATTACATGCTAACTACACCCATGAATCTGGTCTACTAACGATCAAGCTACATTGGCACTTAATAAAGATCCACCAAATTCACAGGCGACTGGACTTGGGTTTCTTGCGGCCGCACAACAATTCCAAACAGGTGACACATTTACCCCCAACCTTGGACTTAGCCTATTCATCTCCTTCAGGTACCTCAAGGTTTTCTCTTGGGCCCAGTGCTCTTCCACATCTTCATAAATGACCTAGGTAAGGTGAATTGAAGGGGTACTCATCAAATGTGCAGATACCAAGCTAGAGGGAATTGCTAACACTTTGGAAGATAGACCTAAGATTTAGAAGAATGTTGACAGACTTGAGCATTGGGCCTTATCCAACTAGGTGCAGTTCAGTGATGAGAAGAGTAAGGCCCTACACCAGCAGTGGTGAACCTAAGGCACGGGTGCCAGAGGCGGCACTCAGAGCCCTCTCTGTGGGCACACGCACCGTCTCCCCAGCCCTGTCTCCTCCCACGGCCCCCTCTTCACCAGCAGCCTCCCCAGAGAGTCACCCCTGGGCGCAGCCCACGCGAAGCAGTGCAGCCAAGGACATGGTGGCCGGGCAGCAGGGACAAGACTCTGCCCTTGCCCCCCGTCACACACAGATGATGCTGTGATGCATGGGCAGAGGGCGTGGCCACCATGGCGGTGCTGGGTTGCCTGGGTGATCTGTGGCGGGCCGTGGAGGTGGTGGATGGCCCAGTGGGCAGGGCGGAGCAGGAACAGGGGTGGGGAGCGGTTTTGGGGCACTCAATCTCTAAAAGGTTCGCCATCACTACCCTACACCTAGCCAGAAAAAACCATATGCACAGGTACAGAATGGACAGTACTTGGCTCAACAGTAGTTCCTATGAGAGGCATCTAGAAGTCCTGGTGGACCACTAGAAAGCATGCAGAGAAGAGCAATAAAGATGATAAGGGTCTGGAGGCCAAATCATACAATGAACAGCTAAGTGAGTTAGGTATGTTTAGCCTAACAAAGAGAAGGGTTAGGGGTGATATGATAACAGTCTTCCAATACTTGAAAGGATGTCACAGGGAAGAGGACAGTTGATTTATTCTCCAGAGCACCTGAGGGCAGGACAAGAAGCAATGGGTAGGAATCTGTCAGAGGGAGAAGTGGAACTAAGGAGTAATTTCCTGACAGTGACAATAATTAATCAATGGAACAGCTTGCCTCCCAGAGATGTGAATGATCCATTGCTGGAGGTTTTCAAGAAAAGATTGGACAACCAATTGTCTGGGATGCTATAAGGACACCTGCCTTGACCAGAGGGTTGGACTGGAAGATCTCCAAGGTCCCTTCCAACCCTATTATTTTGTGATACTGGACCTAGTATTCCAAGAACAGTCTGAAGAAGGCAGAAGAATTATTTCCCACAATTTGGACTACAAGTCTAATGAATATATCCCACAGTAATGTTTGCCTTGTGAACACATCACACCTGTGAACTACTAAGATACCTAGATCTTTTTCAGATATACTGTACATGTCTTCTCTGACAGGAGGAAGAAACTGTCAGATTTTGAACATAAACCTTATGCAATTTTCTGGGGGGGAAAACCTTGGTCTTTCCTGCTGAGCTAACGTTTAGGCACAAAATTTAGTTAATTTATGAGAGGTTTAAAGCAGACTGAAGTTGTTTATTTTAATTTTAAATAGATTGAAACTGTGGTCTCTTTTTGAGCAGATTCACTCTACACTCTTCATGAATATCCCCACCCCCTTGGGCAATACATTGAAGTTACGTATGCACATTGTGACCACTTCTATGTCCTACTACACACTTACTAAGATCACCAATACTGTAATAACAAATTGGGGCATCACGGGCTAGGAAATGAGCAAAATATAAATGCCTAGACAGCAAATAGAATGTGTAAATTAAAACACACAGATCAAGATGCATGCATAAATCCAGTAAGATTAGAAACTACCATTCCACTTCCTACAGCGACGACTGGCCGTTCCAGATTACAGCAAATTAAATCCCATTAACGTCTGATGGCAATTGCAAGTTGACCTAGCAACTTTCTTAGAAGTTTCTGCAGGAATCTTCTCTAGTAGGAACTATACAATCTCGATTCAGTCCAACCACTGCATCTAGCAAAAGAGAGGCAGCCTATTTTGTTAGCCACTATTATCAGTAGAATAGGAATAGGAATAGAATAGAGCTGGAAGGGACCTTGGAGGTCTTCTAGTCCAGCCCCCTGCTCAAGCAGAAGGACCTACACCATCTCAGACAAGTGACTGTCCAGCCTCTTCTTAAAAATCTCCAGTGATGGAGCCCCCACAATTTCTGGAGGCAAGCTGTTCCACTGGTTAATTGGATGTGGATTATTGTTCTGATATGCATCTGAGCAGAAGCAATGGAACTCTACATAAGGAATATTTATGAGGTCTGAAGTAGATCGTTTAACCTAGATAATGTAAAAACACTTCTGTTTGAGGGAGAAACTTGTTTTAAAAATCTGGTTTGGAATAATGAAAGAAATCTGATAAAAGTTCAATAACAGTTTGTCAGTCAAGGTCAAGGAGTTGTTTTGCCTCAAAACTATCTTTCTCCTGTCCCCTTGTTGTTAGTTAACAATCTGCTCTTAACTTTGTCATCAGGTCATCCTTGTTCAGATGTGTACTAAATGGTTTAGCAAAGGTTTTGAAGCAATTTCATTGAACTGTAACTGTGTTAACAGCAAGAGTTTTTTTAACTGTTTCCTCTAGCATTGTGTCAGATTAGCCAATTTCAGCTTAATATTGAATAGAATAGAGCTGGAAGGGACCTTGGAGGTCTTCTAGTCCAGCCCCCTGCTCATGCAGGAGAACCTATACCATTTTAAACAAGTGACTGTCTAGTCTCTTCTTAAAAACCTCCAGTGATGGAGCACCCATGATTTCTGAAGGCAAGCTGTTCCACTGCTTAATTGTCCTCATTGTTAGGAAGTTTCTCCTTAATTCCAGGTTGCTTCTCTTTTTGATTAGTTTCCAACCATTGTTTCTTGTCCTGCCCTCTGGCGCTTTGGAGAATAGTTTGACACCCTCTTCTTGGTGGCAGCCCCTCAGATACTGGAATACTGCTATCATGTCGCCCCTGTTTCTTCTTTTCTTTAGACTAGCCAAACCCAAGTCCTGCAACCGTTCTTCAGATGTTTTAGTCTCCAGGCCATTGATCATCTTAGTTCCTCTTCTCTGAACTTTTTCCAAGGTTTCAACATCTTTTTTGTAGTATGGTGATCAAAATTGGTTGCAGTATTCCAGGTGTGGTCTTACTAGGATTTTATAAAGCGGTACTAATATTTTGTGTGATCTTGATTCTATGCCTCTGTTTATACAACCCAGGACTGTATTAGCTTTTTTGGCAGCTGCTGCACACTGCTGGCTCATAGTAAAGTGATCATCCACTAGGACTCCAAGGTCCCTCTCACAGTTATTGTTTTAGAGCCAGGTTTTGCCTAATATGTACTTGTACCTTTGATTTTTCCTGCCTAAATGTAAAACTTTGCTCTTCTCCACATTAAAACTCATTTTGTTGGATAGGGCCCATTGTTTAAGTTTGTCAAGATCTTTTTAGATCCGAAGCTTGTCTCCGAAGCTTGTCTTCTGGGGCTATTCCTGCTAGTTTAGTGTCATCTGCAAATTTGATGAGTTCCCCTTCTATTCCCTCATCTTTGATGAAGATATTGAAGAATACTGGGCCTAAGACAGTAGTACCATTGAAGACTACTCGCTGAGTATGGTTTGTCAGCCAGCTACAGATCCATCTGGTGGTGATGTTGTCTATCCCACCTTTTTCTAGCTTACTAACCAGCAGGTTGTGTTCTACTTTGTCAAATGCCTTACTGAAATCTAAGTATACTATGTCCACAGCATTTCGCTGGTCTACTGATTTAGTCACTTTATCAAAGAAAGAAATAAGATTGTTTTGGCATGATCTGTTTTTGACAAACCTGTGCTGGCTACTGATTATAACTTTGTTTGCTTCTAGTTGTTCGCAGATCTGTTTTTTGATTATCTTTTCCAGGAACTTCCCAGGTATTGATGTTAGACTGATTGGTCTGTAGTTTCCTGGGTCTGTTTTTTCCCCCCAGGATTTTTGAAAGATATGGTGCAATAGTTCTGAGATAACATCTGCCAGCTCCTTCAGAACTCTGGGATGTAATCTGTCAGGTCCTGGTGATTTATATTCATCAAGGTCGGATAGGTGTTCTCTTACCATTTTCTTGCTTATTTTAATTTTGTTTCTAGTTTGACTTTTGCAGGTTTTTTTTTGGTATGTTGGACTATAATTTCTTTTTGTCTGAAGACTGATGCAAAGAATGAGTTAAGCAGCTCTGCTTTCTCCCTACTGCCTGTTACTTCCTTGCTACCTTCTCTCTTTAGTGGACCTACAGTTTCCTTGACTTTTTTCTTGTTTTTAATTTCTTGAAATAAACTTTTTTTATTATCCTTGATTTCTGTTGCAAGTCTTTGTTCATTCTGAGCCTTTGCTTTCCTGATTTCATCTTTGCATGTTCTGGCTGTCTGCTGATAATCAGCCTTAGGTATGTGTCCCTCTTTTCATTTTTTGTACTTGTCCTTTTTGTCTTTCAGTTTGTCAGAGAGCCATGCTGGTTTCTTCTTGAATTTCTTGTTTTTCTTTTTCAGTGGTATTGTGCTGGACTGGGCTTTTATGATCATATTTTTCAGTTTCCCATGCTTCTTGTATTGTTTTTCCCTTTAGGATTTACATCCATGGAATCTTTCCTACGTTCTCTTTGAGTTTGTTTAAATCAAAACCTTTGAAGTTTAAAACTCTGGTTGGATTATTTTCTATTGCTTACGTTTGCATTATATTGAATTTCAGCATGACGTGGTCATTTTCACCCAAGGTTCCAGCAACTTCAACTCCCTCTATTGCTTCTTCTCGATTAGTAATAATTAAGTCCAGTATAGCTTTACTTCTAGTTCCCTCCTCCACCTTTTCGAAAATAAAGTTGTTGGCTAGGTTGGTTAAGAATCTGTTTGATCTCCCACTCGCTGCAGAGTTTGTCTCCCAGTTGATATCTGGATAGTTGAAGTCTCTCATTATATACTTCCTACATAGCTGGTTAGCTGCTTGGCAAAGAGTTGATCTATTTCTTCTGATTGGTTGGGTGGCCTGTAGTAGACACCTATGTCACTTTTTTCCTTTTATATTGACCCATAAATATTCTGGAGGGATTTTATCTTTGATCATGTGCATTTCTATAGATATGTAATGTTCTCTTACATATAGTGCAACTCCACCTCCTCTTTTTGTAGATCTGTTTCTTTTGAACAATTTGTATCCATCCATCAGTACGTTCCAGTCTTGGGTTTTGTCCCACCAGGTTTTTGTAAGGCCAACTATGTCATACATGCCCTTATGTACTATTGCTTCTAGTTCACTCTGTTTGTTCCCCAAGCTTTGAGCATTTGTATATAAACATTTAAGACCTTTATGCCTGTCTATGGGTATGTTTCCTGCATCTTCTTATTGTTGTTTGAGGTTTTCTTTTTTTCTCATCACTTCCTACCTCATTGTTTGATTTGTTTTCTTGGGATTTATGACTGGTTTTGTGTTCTAGAGAGATTGGTCATCCTTCCTCCTCGATTTTAGTTTAAAGCCCTCCTGATGAATTGGGCCAGTCTTTTTCAGAGTACATTTTTCCCTGTTTTAGTGAGGTGCAGCCCATCCCTTGCCAAGAATCCTTCAAGTGCAGTCCATGATCCAGGAAACCAAATTTTTCTTGGCGACACCAACCCTTTAGCCGGTGGTTTATTTCTAAAATACTTTTTTTCCCCTCAATGGGTGTAGGCCTTTTGTTGGGAGTACTGATGACAACACTACTAGTGCTCCTAGCTCCTTAACTTTATTGTCTAGTTGCTTATAATCTCTCAATACTGTACTTAGGTTCTTTGTTGTGTCATTCATCCCAATGTGAAGGAGGAGGAAAGGGTAGTAATCTGTGGGCCTAATTATTTTGGTTAGGTTGTCTGCCACATCTTTGATTTTTGCTCCAGGGAGACAGCATACCTCCCTGGATTGTATGTCCAGCCTGCAGATGGCTGATTCTGTTCCTTTGAGACTAGAATCTCCTATCACCAACACTCGCCTTCCTTTTGGGGGGGGTGCAATCTGGGGTGCTTTTCTGTTTATCTCAGGTGTGTTTGTCGATGTGACTCTTTTAGGGATGTTTGGTGTGGTTTTTTTGCTAGATGTCTGCATGTTTTCTTTGAGGGGGAGGTTGTGGGTCTGTGTATTTTCAACTAAGGGGAGAGATCGATTGCTCACTTTTAATGGGGCTGCTTCTGGTTGGGTTAGATTGGGCAGTAGGGGTTTATTAGATGTATGCTGCTTCTTCCTTTGATTGTTGTGTTTCCTTCTATGTGTGACATACCTCCATTTGTCTTCCTCCAAGGGTTTATCAGTAGGGTCAAATCCTCTGAGAGTTATTTGTTCATTATTTGGTTCAGTTTGGGTAGAGCTTTCTTTTGTACATTGGGGTTTGGCTAGAGTTGCCTCTAAGTCTCTTACTTTTTCCTCCAGTAGTTCACACAGTTTACATCTAATGCATGTATAACTTGGGTGTTCTTTGGGCATAAGCCCATGCATGGAACATGTATTGCATATAATAGGATCATGAGAAATATTACCATTATCTAAATTTAGCTAAATGGTTTGTCATTTAGTTTATTATCTATAAAGAGGCAAACTCCCTTTCCCTGTAAAAGAAAATTAGCAAACAAAGGTAGTATTTAATCCATAAAAGAATTTTTTTTTTTAAAAAAAAAATGTTTTAAAAGTCAAGTTGAGAATTAGAACTATTTACTTTTACAGAAAAAAATGATAATGACAATTGTTATAAAAATGCTCAAAATATTAGTGGCTATCAATATTGTAAAGAGCTTGATTAAAATCTTTCATATTATTAGAACAGTGTTTGCACATAAAAGTTGCAAACTCCACATGAAAGAGCTTAGGGAAATAATGATGTGCAAAAAATCAATTTTAAAAGTGTTGGGGTGGGGGGAGAGACAATGGAAGCCAAACATTGCAAAGAGACTATTTTTTTAGGCCAAATGATATAAAGGAAGTCTTTGAAGGAATTTGCTTTTCATCAAAGGATTGCCAGGAAAAAAAATTAGCCACATCAGTTACAATTTCTTAGATGACCATCTCTAAATTGAGTGACTGACCTACTGGCTTCTACAGTGGTAGCTAAACTTACAATAAATGTGAGATAACTTTTTTCTGTCAGTTTCCTGGTGAAGAGCTAATTGCTTAAAATCTGTTGGGATTTATATCACTTACTTGAGCTAATAATTCTGTTTCTAGAACGTGTTAAGTTTCTGTTCGCATTGTGCCGTTTCCTCTCAATGCAGTCAGCACAGATGTGTCTTTCAAAAATAATAGTTGATTGACGTGCTGTGATAATAGATTGTGCTATTCACGTTAAAAAATATTTTTCTTCAAAGCACTGGGTTTTATTCATAGAAAAAATACAGATAACCAGAACAATTTTAACTTCTACAGAATGATAGAACAAAAGGATCCCGGAACTAAATAGCTCTTTGCTATGGAGAGAGGCTCTGTCTACATTATAGCATATTTATCTGGCCCAGCTTCAGAAAGTATTTCTGGTCTAGATCTGTAGACTTGGAGCAAGTCAATGAGATCTTCAAATTCAATCTGCTGCCCTGTGCAGGAATCTACATTTCAGACCAAGGGCTATCTAGCTTTTACTTTGATATAACCTAACAAAATTAGCTTTTCCCTCTTGAACTGCACTTATGGAAAAGAACTTTTTTCTTGCGGTAGAGCAGTGATGGCGAACCTTTTAGAGACCGAGTGCCCAAACTGCAACCCAAAACCCACTTATGCATCGTCAAGTGCCGGGTGGGTGTGGCCCATTGGGTGGGCATGGCTGCAGTGGTAATAGACTGGGTGGGACTAAAAAGTTCAATCAATCAATTCCAACTTTGCAAGAACTTTTTTTTTTCCCACGAGAAGTTGAAATTGACTGATTGATTGAACCTTTTTTTGTTGTTGCACACAGCGGCGGAGGCCTAAAGCAGTGATGGCGAACCTTTTAGAGACCGAGTGCCCAAACTGCAACCCAAAAGCCACTTATTTATCACTGGGTGCCAGGTGGGTGTGGCCCACTGGGTGGGCGTGGCTGTGGTGGTCATGGCAGATTGGGTGGGTGTGGCCAAGGTGGGCATGATCACCTCAATGTTGCTCGTGGGGAGGGACACCTGTGAGGGCCAGGCAGGGTTGGGGGAGATCCAGGGGGTCTCTGGCAAGTGGGGTGGTGGGCAGGAGGCTTGTCCTGCAGGGTGAGGTGAGGCAAGGTGAGGCGAGGTAGGGCAGGGGTGCCATTGTCACAGGGCAAGGTGAGGCAGGGGCCGGGACGGCTGCTGCCTGACACCATCGGCCCCTGCACACAGAGGCCAGCGAGCGCATGGGTGCTGGGATGCATCCAGCCATGTGGGACCTCGGCGAGTTAGCGGGCAGCTGGTTAAAGAGGGATGGTTGCCATCTCTGGGGCATGGCGCGTGTGCCCACAGAGAGGGCTCTGAGTGCTGCCTCTGGCACGCGTGCCATAGGTTCGCCACCACTGCATTAGTCTCATGATTTTCACAAAAGAAAACAAGTCTTGGCCATTTTCTTGTGACATCCTTTAAGAAATGTTTGAAGATCTGTCCTTCAGTCATATTTCTCTCAGTGCTAGACATATCCAGCTCTTTCAATCTTCCTTCATATAACAATCATCTTATTATCCTCATCATCTTTCTTTGAACTTGTTCCAGTTGGGCTGAATTGTTTTTAAAATGTGTCCCCAAAATGGACCCGGTACTTGAGGGAGGATGAGACTGAAGCAGACGTGGAAATCACATTTTTGTTGATGTATCTTAACATTGAATTTAACTTATTATTAAGGTAGTTAGACGTATTGTATCCTTTTTGTAACTTTTTTTGAGCCACTATTGTTTGCTCATATTCAGTTTGCAGTCTATGTTTTTGAATAGGTGCAAAGAAGAGCAACAAGGACTGTAAGCTAAAACATATGAAGAATCGTTGCAGGAATTGAGTATGTCCAGTATAGTGGAAAGAAGGACTAAGGGTGACATGATAGCACTGTTCCAATATTTGAGGGGCTCTTACAAAGACAAAGAGGTCAAACTATTTTCCAAAGCACCAGAAAATAAGACAAGAAACAATGGTTGGAAACTAACTAAGGAGAGAAGCAACCTAGAACTAAGGAGAAATTTCCTAACAGTGAGAGCAATCAACCAATGAAGTAGCTTGACTTCCAAAGTTGTGGGTACTCCATCACTGGAAGTTTTCAAAAACAGACTGAAATGGTATAGGGCCAGGGTCTTCAACCTTGGCCACTAAGACTTGTGGACTTCAACTCCCAGAATTCCTCAGCCAGCAAAGCTGGCTGAGGAATTCTGGGAGTTGAAGTCCACAAGTCTTAAAGTGGCCAAGGTTGAAGACCCCTGATATAGGGTCTCCTGCTCAAGCAGGGGGTTGGACTACAGGACTTCCAAGGTCCCTTCCAACAGTGTTATTCTATGTTTTATATTCTTTGCTTTTAATAAGCACATCACTAAGCAATCCATACGTTATCTTTTATTCAAGATGAGATCTCCTTAAATATGCTACATTTAATATCAGTAATGTCCTATATTAATTTCCAGGCTCACTTTCCCACATGATTTCTCTTTTTAAAAGGTTTAAAAATCCAAATGTGTTGAATATTTAGTTGAAACAAATAACAATTTACTTCAGCTATTTCCTTGATATAATCTGTGTACTAGGATACTCTTGAGTTGGATCTCATGCACTAAATTGTGAATTTGGTTGTAGTGTTCCTCATACTTGTACGGTATTTCATTTTCGAATGGCTGTATTGCTGTTCGTGTTGGCTCTTCCACAAAGAATGGCTATGAAACCTTTTCTTCTTTCTGGCATTACCTAAGCTTTATTTATATAAGAATTCCACTGTTGTGGCATTTTAATGCCATAAAATATGACTTTTAGGAAAAGCATGTACAGATAGCCCTCAACTTACAACCATTCATTTACTGATCATTCAAAATTACAACAGCACCGGGGGAAAAAAAAGACTTAGGATCATTTTTCATGCTTAAGACCATTGCACCCTCCCCATGATCAAGTGATCAAAATTCTTGACATATATTTATGACAGTTGCACCATCTCAGATCATGTGGTCACTATTTGTAATCTTCTCAGCCATCTTCTAACAAGCAATGGGGAAATCCAATTCGCTTAATGAACACATGATTTGCTTAACAACTCTGGCAAAACAAAGATGATAAAAATGGGGCCAAACTCACTTAACAACTGTCTTGTTTAGCAATGGAAATTTTGGGCTCAGTTATGATCATAAGTCATTATGGTCATATACCTGTATATTCAAAATGACGACAAAACCCTATGAGTAGCAGCATGTGCTATAAAAAAGAATCAAAATCAAATGTATTTTCCTGTTCCAAATCGTTTTAACATGTTAGATGGAAATCTGGTACAAATCCAGTTATCATACTGACTCTAGTCCTCTGCTAGTGCCTGTCAAGTACAAGTATTTACATGAAGTCCTCTTAAATTAAAATTGTGGGATATTCTTTAAAGACTCTCTTTCCTTCTAAGACAGTGGTTCTCAACCTTTTTAATGCCGCGACCCCCAACTGGTCGTAAGTCAAAGACTAAACCGGTCGTAAGTCGAGGACTAAACTGGTCGTAAGTCGAGGACTACCCAACCGGTCGTAAGTCGAGGACTTTCCTTGCTCGGGAGCGCCGCGCATGCGTGGTTCCGCCCCCTGCGCCGGCCGAGGCGTAGCTGGCAAGCGGCAGAGATGGAGCAGGCCGACCACCAGCTGGCCCAGCTCAAGGGAGGTAAGGCACCCACCGGAAAAGGGGGAAAAAATGGCAGACAGCCTTGCTTGGCGACCCCCGTGAAATGGTTGATCGACCCCAAATGGGGTCGCGATCCATAGGTTGAGAACCGCTGTTCTAAGAAGTGCTATTCTATCTTTTCATTTAATGTTTTCTCCTCTCTAGGTAGGCATGTTTCTAATCATTTAAATCAAAGCACTGCAAGAATTGTGTACCAAGGTAACAGCGAAACAAATCTTTTCAGCAATAAGATTTGGAAAGGAGTCTTGTCTGGAAACTGCCCAGTGCACTTGCAAGTACAGAAAAACTGAACTCAGTTTCTACTTGTGATGTATAAATCAAAGACTATTGTAGATTTTCATGCATACCGTGCTGTTTTATGTATATTATGCACATTATTATACTGTTATCTGGTTTGTCATTTAAGTTTCTGTTTGGAGGCTGGGGATTTCTTGTGGCTGAAGGCTACATCAAATAGGACTATTGACTGACATGGGCTGCAATTCTCTCATGTTTGGGAAGTTAAAACTGATTATTTTAAAGTTTCTAATACATTTTTATATATTTTTACAAACTACGCTACAAATTCCTAGCAATCACAGCTGCAAATGGCTCCAGGGCCTCAAAAATAAGCCATCTGTTACCCACAATTATTTCAGATACACATTTTCTCATACACCAGCTCCAAAAATATAATACTAAGAGATGCAGTTGAAGAAGGAAAATTTGGGGTAGAAATGCAGCTGGCATAAACTCTTATTCTTTGATGACAATAAATATTTTCTTAACAGGAACAACAGTGGGGTTTCATTACATACACATATACTAGGACTTTATTTCAAATCTTGGAATAGTAACTCTGTCTGAGCTTGTATCGATTCCTGTCACTCACTCTTATTCAGAAAGTAGGAAGAGTTATTTTTCAGCTTTAAAAACTATAAAGAAGTGTGGGCAACAATTTTATGGGTAAAATAAGACACCATTAATACAGAAGAGCTCTGTGATTCAGAGAAATAAGCTTCCATAATATTAAGGAACAGCACATCAGTTGTTGCTCAAGAGGATGCCTTGCGTTGATGCGTAATATTTAAGCATTTCATCAAAAGATTTATTTGGTTAAATTATACATTCATTCATAAAATTTTCAGTGATTCGGGATCTCCAACTAGATGCCATACACTAGGTCAGGGGTAGGCAACCTCCGCTCTTTTATGACTCGTGGACTTCAACTCCCAGAATTCCTGAGCCAGCCATGCTGAGGGAAAGGGAGAGGTTTCCAAGCTGAGCCATGCTGACTCAGGAATTCTGGGAGTTGAAGTCCATGAGTCATAAAAGAGCCGAGGTTGCCTACCCCTGCACTAGGTAAATAAAGTCCAACTAGAGGCTTCTTTGGTATTAATGATGCTTTCATGATATTTTTTAATGTTATCTAAACAGCTTCCCTCTTACCTATAGTATGTCCAGATGCAGTTACCCCTGTTCCACTCCCATCCGGTGTTGGGTGGAAAGGCTGTTGTACTTTGGTTCTGATGATCCTGTCACCATAACACAACAACAACACAGCAGATTAGTCTGAGATATAGGCACTGCAAATAAAATATTTGATGTTATGAGTGGGTGGATTCATGCACAGTGGCCTATATATGCTGATAAAATAACAATGATAACAATAATAACACAATCATTTATTACAAGACCAAGAAATTGCAGAGTATGAAAAGACCCTCTGGTCATCTGAAACATTTTATCATTGTTTTTAATTATAAATAAATTATCATTTATAAATAAATTAAATCATTTTAATTTTTAACAGCTGATTAACACTGGGCATCCATATTCATTGCTGGTTCAGCTAGGAGAGAACTATGGAACTGTGGAGCTCCTCTGCACAAATTATTTCCAAAACAAATTATAAAGCGAATTGCCAAAAGGGCCAATCTGACATCGTCTAAAAAGAAAGAAGATTCATAGATACCCAGATACAGTTTTTAAGCAATTGGGTTGTATGCACTTAGTAAAGGATGCATAGCGTGTCAGAGTCCTGCATGAGTTTATCAAGAACAATTCATGCCAAAGCAGCCTAATCGTCTTTGATAGAATGATCAGCTTATGTGATCTCAGTGGATATTGTATACTTTAGTTTCGGCAAAGCATTTGACAAAGTCTTTGTCAAGGCTGAGGTGAGTTATAGATTGTGTAAAACAAGTATATAAATAAATGAGAGTCTACAAGAGAAGATAGTAAAATGTAGATTGAATATAGATCTGGATGAGCAAGTACTCAAGGTATGTACAGTATGTTAATGCTCAGCATCAGATTAGAAGGTATCAAGTAGTATACTGCTGGGCTGTACTATTCAATATATTTACAAAGGTAGTAGACTCCCCTCTGCCAGATGTAAGAGTTGGGTGGTCATTTGCCATACACGCTTTAATAGAGTTTCTTGTACTGGGTAAGAGATTGTACTAACTGATCTCCTTCAATTCTTACATTGTATGATAAATGAGGAAAAGTATATAAAAATATTAATACATGTTGTGAAGATTTTAGAAACCACATCGGAGACGCTCATGAGAAAAAAAACGATTTAAGATTGGAAACACGAGACGCTACCAACTGAACACTAACTGCTAGGCGAATGCATCTGCACCCACAGATGCTATAACTAAATTTACCTAGCAACATCATTATTGCTGATAAATTCCCCAAACTAGAAAATGATTAAGAATTTGCTACTCAAACCCTAACCTTAATTGCTGGTTTTGTTCAATCTGACAAGAGCAGCACCTGGCCGCTTGACCTAACTTGAAAATGTATTTGCGAGGTATGAAAAAGCTTTCTGCTCATTTTGTATGATCTGAAAAACTCTTTTTCCATTTGAAAATGCAACCGAAAATATTATTTGGAGGACTATTTAGAAATCTAAACTTCATGTACTGTCTTAAGCTCAGCCTCCCATTTTTCCTTAATCTTAAGCAAACTGGTTTAAGAATTTAATGATAGGAGTCAGTGTGACATAATCGTTAAAGTAGTATACTAGGGCCAAGGGGATCCAGGTTTTAGTCTTTCCTTAAGCATGGAAGCCAACTGAAATGACTTTAGGCCAGTCCCTCAGCCTCTTTGATGATAAGCTAAAAATTCTCTATTTATTAACCCACCTTGGTCCTCCATAATAGATGAACCTTCAACAAAGGGCTTTCATCCTGCAGTGGAATGTATAATGTCATTACATAATATGTCAATATATCTAGGAATGCTTTTGTTTGACACATGAGCTGCATGTTTTTCTAAGTCTCCTTCCTTCCTTCCTTCCTTCCTTCCTTCCTTCCTTCCTTCCTTCCTTCCTTCCTTCCTTCCTTCCTTCCTTCCATTCAGTAATTTAAGAAGTTAAAGGAAACAACCAGTTATCTCATATAGTTTCAAAAGTAACATGAGCCTGAACATCAGACACAAGCAGGATATTGCTGCTTAAAAGGTAAACACTATTTTGGGATGAATAACAAGAGCATGGGATTCAGATGGACGAGAAGGAATGGTTTCATTCTACTTAGTTTTAGTCAGCTGCCACTTGTCCAGTTCTGATCAGCTCAGTCTACAAAGAATAGCCACAACCTGGTGCAAGTTAAGAGGTGGGCTACAAAAATAGTGAGGGACTGTTGAAATTAGTCGGTGCACTTAGCCTGTAAAAACAAGAGAAAGGGGAGATGGGAAAGCAGTTTTCTAAAGATATCGGAAGGGATGTCAAATGAAAGAGGAGGTGGTATTGTTCTCTCTTGCTTCAGTTGGCAGGACCAAAAATTCCAGGAAAGTAACTTCAGGTTACAAACTAGGAGGACTTCTCTGAAAGTAAAAGTGCCAGTTTATTTATTGATAAATTTATTTAATTTCTATAGCCATCCATCTCAACAAGTGACTCTGATATAATGAAACAGGTATTTTGTGAAATAGTATATTCACCTTAACTGCAAACCTTACAACCCTAGCCATCTGTCTAAAATATTTTGCAGTCCTACATGGAGCAGATGGGTGGACCTCTGAGTTGTCTTCCAATTCTTTGACTCTACAATATGTAGAACCCCTGTTTGCCCCTGAGCTCAATCAGATCAGAAATCTGTTCCTAAAAGGAGATCCTTATTTGGATCCTTATCTGTCATTTCAGAATTTGTGTATGAATGTGTGCACCGATGAAAAAAAGATGGAGGCTCTAGCTGCAATGTCTCCATGCTTATTGCCTCATGCTTGAAAAATATTATTTCAATGACAATTGAATGTGTGGACATAGTCTCTCCCTGTCCCTTCATGCTTAGTAACAGTTTCCCCATTAAATCCTCTCACACTGTTTGATTTTCTCCAAATGGATACTCATGCTCTGATAGATTTTAATTGTAATTGTCTTTTTCTTTTTAATGGATATAAATTATTCTTTTTAAATCTCTTATTGTATAGGGTTTTGTAAGCCACTGGGTCTTTGTTGATTAAAATGACATAGAAGCCTTAGTAAATAAATACAGTAAGTATATTTGAAAACTCATATTTGGCACACTCATCTGAGCGTCAATTTCTTTTTTCTCTCAATCTGCAAAGATGTCCATCACCAAAACAAAGAAAATCGTAATGTCTAGTATGTCTAGTTTAATGAAGAGAAGGACGAGGGGGGACATGATAGCAGTGTTCCAATATTTCAGGGGCTGCCCCAAAGAAGAGGGAGTCAAGCTATTCTCCAAAGCAAATGAAGGCAGGACAAGAAGCAACGGATGGAAACTAATCAAGGAGAGAAGCAACCTAGAACTAAGGAGAAACTTCCTGACCGTTAGAACAATTAACCAATGGAACAACCTGCCTCCAGAAGTGGTGAATGCTCCAAAACTGGAAGTTTTTAAGAAGAGACTGGACAGCCATTTGTCCGAAATGGTATAGGGTTTCCTGCCTGAGCAGGGGGTTGGACTAGATGATCTCCAAGGTCCCTTCCAACATTATTATTATTATTATTATTATTATTATTATTATTATTATTATTATTATTATTATTATTATTATTATTATTATTATTGTTGTTGTTGTTGTCTTCATCATCATCATCATCATCACTATTACAATTTATATCCCTATGCCCTTCCACCATGTTAACCTTTTCCCGTGATCTACAACTTGCATTACAGCTCACTGCCGTGTAACACTTGTGGGTTAGGCAGAGGCATCGGGCCTTGTCTTTCTCTGTTTCCATTCTTTGCAGAAAGAGAAATACATACTGTATGGAAAACCAAAAGTTCCAAAATTCGTAAGTGCCTGGAAAATTGGTGAAAGGGAAAATGTTCTTCGAGGTAGCGTCCCTGGTTGTGTGCCCTGCAGATGGGTAGACTTCAACTCCTCCCTTACTCAGCAGATTTGTATACTGTTTTTCTCTCCAAAATAATATTCAGGTCAGTTAGGAATTCTTTTATCAGATTTTTTACTGTTTCATTTGGATTTAAAATAAATTGTTGCCCTTTAGCCAGTTTGCATTGGTTTTAAACAACCTTCTTGAACTTGAATTCTTGAGCATTTTAATCATTAGCAGGAATATTTTGTGTGGACCTCAAGATTACTCATTGAAGAAGAAGTGCACCAAATTCTTAAGATCTGGCCTAGCTATCTGACAGATCTCCTATGCAGCCTGCTCAGTGATAGAGTTACCAAAAATGGTAGACTTATTCTCTAATAGTATCAGTCTTTCTTATTAAGTGTGTGGCCAGATATAACAATTTCATTTCCAAGAAAAACAATGTATTTCTAAGAGCAGTGTCCAGCATAAAGTGTTGCTAATGCAAAAATTGTATCATGTGAACCGACTACAAAGGCTGACTAAAAATGTAAAAGCGAAGTCCTCTCAAACTTTGGCCCTGAATATTTACTTCTCTGACTATCAAGTACAACAGACATTCCCGTACACAATTCTGTATTCTACAGCAGAATTTCTGGCTGGGGACTTCTGCGAGTTGGTCCATATAGCTTAAAGTTGCTGAGCTTAAAATACTCTAAAGGATGCTTGACGACATTTCCCAGATGAAGAAACAAGCACTTTACACAAAGAAGTTTCCAGATTTCACCCTAGAGAGTTGCAACCAGCTGGGCAGACAATGCTGAGGGAGACTGATTATTTCACTTAATAGAATGCTGTGTTCTACATCATGGAATGTCTTCCCTGGCAAATCAAATGATTTTTTTTTAAAAAATGTGACATTCCTAAAAATGTTGCATCTATGGTATTTCAAGACTGGCATATTATTATTATTATTATAATCAGCACACTGGGTGCCAGACAAAAAGCCTTGGATGAGACACTTAGAACATCTGTGTATTGACAACATTTCTATATTTCAATTACAAAAAGGCCACGCTGCTTGGATTCACACATATACTACTCCAATACATTACAACATCTTAAGTTCTTGGAAAAACTTGATTCATATGATGGCCAACCATCATATGATTTCATGTTGTTGTGTGCATCTTCATCGTCATGATATATATTCAACATATTCTACATGGATATATATTCTACATGGAGGGAAGTGTGTAGTGGGGCGCCCCAGGGCTCTGTTCTAGGCCCAGTGCTCTTCAACATCTTCATCAATGATTTGGACGAGGGGATAGATGGGGAACTCATCAAATTTGCGGATGACACCAAGCTGGCAGGAATAGCCAACACTCCAGAAGACTGGCTTAAGATACAGGAGGACCTGGAAAGACTTGAAAACTGGGCGCTATCTAACAAAATGAAATTCAATGGTGAAAAAAGTAAGGTTCTACATTTAGGCAAGAAAAACCAAATCTACAGGTATAGTATAGGGGGTAGCTTGGTCAATAGTAGTAACTGTGAGAGGGATCTCGGAGTCCTAGTGGACAATCACTTAAATATGAGCCAGCAGTGTGCTGCAGCTGCCAAAGAAGCCAACACAGTGCTGGGCTGCATTAACAGAAGGATAGAATCAAGATCACGTGAAGTATTAATACCACTTTACAATGCCTTAGTAAGGCCACACTTGGAATACTGCATCCAGTTTTGGTCACCACGATGTAAAAAAGATGCTGAGACTCTAGAAAGAGTACAGAGAAGAGCAACAAAGATGATTAGGGGACTGGAGGCTAAAACATATAAGGAACGGTTGCTGGAA
>NW_015387227.1:165338-174782 GCF_001527695.2 Protobothrops mucrosquamatus
GGGAGTTAAGCTATTCTCCAAAGCGCCTGAAGGCAGGACAAGAAGCAACGGGTGGAAACTGATCAAGGAGAGAAGCAACATAAAACTAAGGAGAAACTTCCTGACAGTTAGAACAATTAACCAGTGGAACAACCTGCCTCTAGAAGCGGTGAATGCTCCAACACTGGAAGTTTTTAAGAAGAGACTGGACAGCCATTTGTCTGAAATGGTGTAGGGTTCCTGCCTGAGCAGGGGGTTGGACTCGATGACCTCCAAGGTCCCTTCCAACTTTATTACTATTATTACTATTACTATTATTATTATTATTATTACTTGTATGCTGCCTGCCAATGACTCTGAAGAAACTAGCAACACAAAAGGAAACAGGTGTGTTTTAGCTTGTACACTGCAGTTTTGCCTCTCCCTGGAAAAATTCTCACAGACATCTATAAATCTATGGAATAGATAAGCATAATGATGCACTACACTGGCAAGATAAAATTTGAGCACTAATAAAGCAATTCATTTAACTACATGACTAATAAATAAGTAATTACAATTTAAATAACTATACAGTTAATATTTATTCCCCAGAATATATCACAGGACATACCAGCTAACCTGGTATTCTCACACTAATCGAAACATACTGAAAGACCTGGAAAGAGAGCAAAGGAAGATCACAAATTGGCTAATGCAGTGGTGGCGAACTTATGGCACGCGTGCCAGAGGCGGCATTTAGAACCCTCTCTGTGGGCACACGTGCCGTGCCCTGGAGATGGCAACCGTCCCTCTTCAACCAGCTTCCCACTAACTCGCCGAGGTCCCACATGGCCAGATGTATCCCAGAACCCGTGCGCTCACTGGCCTCTGTGTGCAGGGGCCGATGGTATCAGGCAGCAGCCGCCCCGGCCCCTGCCTCACCTTGCCCTGTGACAATGGCACCCCTGCCCTGCCTCACCTCACCCCACAGGACGAGCCTCCCGCCCACCACCCTACCTTCCAGAGACCCCCTGGATCTCCCCCAATCCTGCCCGGCCCCCATAGGCGTCCCTCCCCACGAGCAACATTGAGGTGATCACGCCCACCTTGGCCACACCCACCCAATCTGCCATGTCCACCTGGCACCCCGGCGATAAATAAGTGGCTTTTGGGTTGCAGTTTGGGCACTTGGTCTCTAAAAGGTTCGCCATCACTGGGCTAATGTAATGGCCTGACCTTAAGGAAAGATAATTGTTCCAAAACACAACTAATCAAAGACTTGATAAAAAAGGGTTTAATCCCAAGGGGAACTCAAGATCCGTTCCAGGAATCACCAAGCCACTTGGAAGCAAGGTTCTTCAAAGCAACTGTCCAAAACAGTTAGCCAAATGATGAATTTAATATGTTTTGGAATATTAAAAGAAGCAACTTAGAACTAAGGAGAAACTTCCTGACAGTTAGAACAATTAACCAGTGGAACAACCTGCCTCCAGAAGCGGTGAATGCACCAACACTGGAAGTTTTTAAGAAGAAACTGGACAGCCATTTGTCCGAAATGGTATAGGGTTTCCTGCCTGAGCAGGGGGTTGGACTAGATGACCTCCAAGGTCCCTTCCAACTTATCATTGTTATTATTATTACTCTGACAGTTAGTTGCATCTACTTGCTCCTCCTAACATCTAGAACTTCCATCCCAGGGGCCAGTTCTATACCCTTCAAACTCATGCCATCACACTTTAAGGTCAATGATTAATTATTGTTTTTCCCACTGGCAAAAGAGGCTTGGCAGGAGGTGAAAAGCAGCAGGACAAGCCACCAATCACTGCTTTTAAAGGGTCTGAGATTATAACTTCAAGAGGAACGCCTGTCCTTGAGTCAGAATAGAGCTCGGCCATTATGTCAGCATGTTTTTCTGCTGATTTGGGGACTGGAGGAATGATTGCTAATGTAACTCATTACTTCAAATTAGTGGCAGTACTTTTGGAGCCGATTAACCCATTTTGCAGCATTCCTCCCATCTTCTTTGACCTCAAGCAAGAGGAAATAAGCCAGGATTACTTCCCCCCAAATAGTTTCTCTGTGTACCTGCACAATTACTGTGTGCATCTTTGAATAATCAACGTATCCTTATTTTTGATCTTAAATAGAAGCGTGCATGCAATAATTAATCTTTTAAAAAGAGAGGGAATCTGAAAACGTGAGTTAAATTCTTTGTGAATCTCGCCCACAAATGAAACATCTCTTTGCAGGAAGCATAGCTACTCTTACATTTATTAGCAGCACAAGATGTACAAATGGCCAACATTTGAGCGTTTGCAAGGAAAAATCTGTGTCTCCGGTAATACAATTTCAAACATCTGTTCAGCATAATGCAATGGATGTCTACATTCGGAGGCAGCTTGTTTCAAAAGAACAGACCACAGTGGGAAGCCACGGCCATCGTGTCCATACGACTTCTTCAGGAGTACCTGGTTTTTGCATCCTTCTGGACACCCTCAACCAAAGCAGGTTAGGGCACAGCACAGGGGAAGTGCCCCCTCCGCTGTAGCTTTGAGATAACACAAAGCTTGTGGTGAAGGAGGTGTGTTCTAGAGCTATTCTACACTGAAACTAGGAAAGGACAAATTTCACCATTGTTCTGCTGCCAGGCTGCACTATAAAGTTCTGCATGTGTGAGCATATTGATCCCGCATCTCTGCTCATGCCTCCCCCTGCAGCAGCCCCAGGAAGCAGCGATGGGGTGCAGGAAAAGGAATGGAAATAGAAAGCTATAAATTATTTGTGACAGGAAAGCAATAGTGCCGGAGAGATACGCACAAGTCCTGTGTCACTATTAGATTCCTTTTAGCCGGATGACACTCTAAAAGAGGTTAAGTGTCTGATGGAATCCTATATGTGGGGGGGCTGGAGCAGCCTGGGAGCAGAGCAATCCATGGAGAGGGCTTATATCAATTCTGCAGGCCAATAATATTCCTTTCATTGATCACAGCCCAAAGTTCGAAAATCTCATTACAGCTTGTCAGACCTGGAACTTTTCAAAAATCAATACGACAATATAATGTATGTATACTTAGTATAAATGTATCTATTCATCAGTCTGTGCATCCAGAATCTGCCTGAGGTGTTCTGAATTAAACCTATCCTTTATAGAATATTCTGTTATATAATAATATGCTCACGGTTAATGAATGAGTTCTGAAGGCTCTCGACAAGCTTAGTTAACACACAATTAAAAGTGTTTCCTGCTATTGGGGCCATTGTAGATACCAGACAAGCTATGGTCACTGAACTTAAGCTCGGATCAACAGACACAACCGCGTGTAACTTAATGGCAACACAGTTAATCTTGAGAATACTGCTTGTTTTCTGAAGAGACAGCTAAAGCCTTTTCCAACGGATCCAGCTGCTTTCACAATTCATAATGGGCCTTGGTGTGTACTTCTGGGCATTGTGAAACATCTCTTCCAAAAGCTTTGCATAAACTTGCTACTCAACGTTTGCAAGCCTTCTAACAATATACGTAGCATGTTATGAGCTACTTTCCCAACTTCTGACCTCATAGTCTTCATTTTGATCTCTCACTGGGCAGTAATCTGTATCTACTTCTACTTTTAAACAAACACACACATGCATCTTTTTTTTTTTTGGCCATCCTCTTCTATTCTGTGGGTCTAGCATCTAAAATTCAGTCAAGTTAAATTCAACACAGGATTTGGATATGTAGATTTATTTAGATGAAAGATTATTGAGGATTGCTGTGACTGATTTAGTTGTATTGTAATATATCAGTTTGAATATAATATGTCATTAGAGGGAAAAGAGAGGAGGTTTTTAATGACTTAATTCGAACTTTATGAATATGACTTTGTTTTGTGGACAATTGATTGCCCTGCCACCACGTTGTTTCTTAAGTACTTGCTTGTAAAATGAAAAAAAAACAATAAAACTTGTTTAAAAAAAATAAAATAAAATTCAATCAAGTAAACCCATAAAAAATAAAACTTTCTAAACTAAAAAACCTGTTTGGAAATGTTTGGGGCAGTCTCCTGAACAAGGAGAAAGATATGCTAACTTTTATTATATTGAGAAAGCAGTGTAAGCTGTTGGTATTAAACAAATTTGTGTCAGGACCTACAAAGAGTGCCCTACTGAAAGTCTTAAGAAAGCAGGGCATGTGGGATAGAAGCAAATACTTTGCAGTTAATTCTGGACTGTGAATCATGCTAGGTTTATTATATCACAGCGAGAACCTTTGAATTCAGCCTAGAAAACAAACAGTAACAAGATATCAGTAGCAAGATTCATTCATCTATATGGCTGCATTCTCAGACAATTGTAATCAGTAGACCATCTTCAAGGGTCAATCCACAAAAAATGGTTTACAGTGCATTTTGAATGAAATCCAAGTGCACATGTCTCCAATGTCAGGTCTCTCTCTCCTCCCTAAACAGGCATACTTGGCTTTTTAGCTAAAGATTATTAAAACCTGATTGTAAATGATTCAGTGTGGCTGACCAGCATCAGTGCCCAATCCAAGGAAACTCCTAAATTGCAACATTGATCCCAAGAGGGAAATTCAACACTTGGAGCTGAAGCACATGCCCCAGATCCAGCTCCTGGAATCAGTGACAACTTTCTGAAGTCCACATTCAATTTCAGCTTGCTCTGGCAATCCAATATTTTACAGCCCAAAAGACACATACAGTCTCTGTGAGACAGCCAACTCTGAAGCTTGCAGGACAAAAGAATAGCTAACAGTGGATGATAATCTGCTCAAAACCTATCTATGATATTTCTCAGCACTTCACAGAGATGTTACATATCAGTGGATATAAGTTTGGGTTCAGAGAATCCTGAAGTTAAATAGGACCATTTAGATCAGGGGTGTCAAACTGCCGGCTCGTGGGCCGGACGTGTCATCCGGAAGCCGCACCTACCCTATTGCTGGCAATGGCAAAACCGTCCTGATATGTTGCACGATGTCACATGATGTCGTGTGTTTGACATGTCTGATTTAGATTATCTAAATGTCCAACAGAGTATGAAATGAAAGGATTCCAGCAGAAAGCTGTCTAGCCCCTAATTGCACCTATCAAATGAATGGAAACTGAATTACCATCTGAGTAATAAATTTTATTGTCAAACCATTAGGAAGTTGTTGTTTTTCTCACATAGTGCACTATTAGAATCTGCTTTCCTGTAACTCAGGTCATGTATTGTGTTTTGTACTCTGGACATGAAGGAATCTGCCTTTGTGGATTTGAAAGGCAGTAACATATCCTCCCCAGTCATCTATATCAGGGTTTTTCAACCAGTGGTACAGGTACCACCTGTGGTACATTGACACCTGGCAGGTGGTACGCGACCATCCTAGAAAAATGGTAGCGGGGGGAGGGGAATGAGCTGAACCGGTGGCAGCACCGCACAAGCCTGAGCGAGAGATGGCTGGAGCTGCAGGGCTGTCAGGGCTCAGCGGAAGCCCCAGGATCAGTGCCGCTTTCCAGCTGATTGGCACTTCTTCAAGGCTGTCAGGGATCAGTGGAAGCGCCAGGATCAGCGCCAGAATCCAGCTGGAGCTCGGTGCTGATCCTGGCACTTCTGCTGAGCCCAGAAGAAGCGCCGATCAGTTGGAATGTTGCAGCATCTCCAGGGTCTTGTGATTTACATTCAGATGCTTGGCAACTAATTCATATTTGTGACAGTCACAGTGTCCCAGGGTCATGTGAAGTGACCAAAACCTGCTGCAACCACTCAGCAGATGGGCGGGGGGGAATAAAAACCAACTCCCCACCCCACCCCCGCTGCCAATCCTCAACAGAAATGCTCACAACAATGAAAACCTCGGACAGGAGGAAGAGCGCCACCGGGTGGGCAGGCAGGTGTCTTGCTCAGCTGTGGCTTGGGGGGCACTTTTTTCAGTGCCATTGTAACTTCGACTACCTGTACTTTTATGACTTTTTTCCTTTTTGGGGGGGGTCATCAAGTTTTTGACACCTTGCTAGGCGACTGGTGGTACTCGGATGTTGCCATATCCTAAAAGGGGTACAATGGGTGAAAAGGTTGAAAAGCCCTGATCTATATCCCAACTCCTTCAATCTTGTTTATTATTTTGTCCCTTGGTCATCTTCTCTGAATCTTTTCCCAGATCTCTGAATTTTTCTTAAAGCGTTGTCCCCAGATGTGGATTCAGTACTTAAGACAGGATCTGAGCAAACCAGGTTTAAGCGGTGGGCATTAATTTTCCCAAGGAATACTCTCAAGCCGTATGTGAACTTGTGACTGTTGTAGAGGGCTGAACCAATAAGCCACCATTGCTGCAGCCTCCACTGCAGGTCAAACAAGGAGAGCAAAAGAGCCGGATTGGCCCGCAGACCATAGAATGCCCAGATCTGAACTACACTTTTCATGGTTTGGAAATTATACTTCTCTTCATCCAGACCAAAATTATATTTAACTTTTTTTATAGGTACATCACATCATTAGCTCATAAATTTGCAATTACTTGCTATTTCAAAATCTTTCTTCACAAGTACTCTTACCAAACTTAGACACATTTACTTTCTTCTACCCACTCCCACTAGTAAATTTTGTAAATCATGCCATCATGTTCAGTCACTGTATGGCATTGGTTTTTACACATGATGCCATTTAATCTAGAAATTTGAGGAAACTTGGTGTATCTAACTTTGCTTTCTGTGATGAGACACATATAACCAAGCTGGAATAGAAGGCGTAGCTCAGGGGTCTTCAAACTTGGCCCTTTTATGACTTGTGGACTTCAATTCCCAGAATTCCTCAACCAGGCATGCTGGCTGAGGAGTTATGGGAGTTGAAGTCCACAAGTCATAAAAGGGCCATGTTTGAAGACTCCTGCCCTAGACCATACACTTGACTTATAATGTGCTGGCTAAATGAGATTCAAATTTAAGGCATAGCTCAGGGATCTTCAAACTTGGCCCTTTTATGACTTGTGGACTTCAACTCCCAGAATTCCTCAGCCAGCATGCCTGGCTGAGGAATTCTGGGAGTTCAAGTCCACAAGTCATAAAAGGGCCAAGTTTGAGGATCCCCTGGCATAGCTTATCTCTATTTTGGTGACACTAATTTTTCAGCCACAAACATTGATCCTTATACCTTTGATCTACCACTATCTTGGAACTGAAGATAAAGGGAAGCACTGTGATCTGATTCCTAAGCAGGCTAAGCCATTGCCCAAACCAAACCTTCTAACTATGGAATCCCAGGATGAACCTCATATGTGGCATTAGGAAAAGCGCCTGAAGGCAGGACAAGAAGCAACGGATGGAAACTAATCAAGGAGAGAAGCAACCTAGAACTAAGGAGAAACTTCCTGACAGTTAGAACAATTAACCAGTGGAACAACCTGCATCCAGAAGCAGTGAATGCTCCAACACTGGAGGTTTTTAAGAAGAGACTGGACAGCCATTTGTCCAAAATGGTACAGGGTTTCCTGCCTGAGCAGGGGGTTGGACTCGATGACCTCCAAGGTCCCTTCCAACTTTATTATTATTATTATTATTATTATTATTATTATTATTATTATTATTATTATTATTATTATTATTATTATTATTATTATTATTATTATTATTATTAAGCAGTTGTGAGCAATAGATGAGTCAAATCAGTGGCCCATGTTTTATTATTCGGTTTTCTATAGAAATTCACACAACAGTCTAATGTCTCTCTTTTTTCTACCCAAGACTCACCCTGACAAGAAGCAGAATTCATCTTCAACTTACATAAGGCAGTTGGGGATTAAAATTTTGTTTTGCTTTTTTTCTCTTTCATTCTACACGGTGTTTTGCTGCAGCAGAATACAAAAAGTTCAGAAAGGAAGAGAGGCAGTGTCTTTTCCCTACTACTCATTTTTTGTGCTAATAGGACAAAATGTCATTGCATGTAAGCTTACTATTTGTAACACTGGTCAGTGGCTGTAAGAAACAACCTATGATTTGAAAAAAGGCACCAAGACTAAGAGAGAAAGATAAATAGATTTAGGCACTATTTTAGGCACAATAGTTACTTAAAGGCAGGGATGTTTTCAGGGTATGCAATGCACATAAAAAAAAACAACAGGCAGAACTTCAATCACATCGTTGTGGCCACTATCTTGATTTTTTTTTTTTACCATTCTTTATAGACACCTTGGCTTGTGGGAAGCAAATAAAGTAGTGAACAAAGCCATTGCTGTGAATGCAGGATAAAACAGAACGCTGGGGTACCCCACTGCTTATTTCCCTCCATGTAGATGTAGTTCCATTAAGGACTACCTGTTGAGTATGGTTTGTCAGTCAGTTACAAATCCATTTGGTGGTGATGTTGTCTATGTCACATTTTTCTAGCTTGCCAAAAAATAGGTTGTGGTCTACTTCATCAAACGCCTTACTGAAATCCAAGTATACTATGTTCACAGCACTTCAGTGGTCCATTAATTTAGTCACTTTATCAAAGAATGAAATAAAATTTGTTCGGCATAATCTGTTTTTGGCACACCAATGTTGGCTTCTGGTTATAGCTTTGCTTGCTTATAAGTGGTCACAGATCTGTTGCTTGATTATCTTTTCCAGGATCTTCCCAGGTGCTGATGTCAGGCTGATTGGTCTGTAGTTTCCTGGATATTTTTCCCCCTTTTTTTGAAAATGGGAAGCACATCAGCTATTTTCTAGTCCTCTGGTAGTTCCTCAGTACTCCAGGATCTCTGAAAGATATGGTTCAATGGTTCCGAGATCACATCTGCCAGCTCCTCCAGAAATCTGGGATGTAGTCCATCAGGTGATTTGAACTTGTCTAAGCAGATAGGTGTTCTCTTACAATTTTCTTGCTTATTTTAATTTGTATTCCTAGTCTGTCTTTTGGTTATATTATTAGTAGGTTGAGCTATTTTTTCCTTTTTGTGTGATGTCTTATGGAAAGAATGAATTAAGTAGGTCTGCTTTCTCTCTACTGCCCATTACTTGCTTGCCATCTTCTCTCATTAGTGGACCGATTGTTTCCTTGATTTTCCTTGTTTTTTATATGTTGAAAGAAACTTTTATTATTATTTTTTGACATTTGTTGCAAGTCTTAGTTCATTCTGGGCCTCAGCTTTTCTGACTTCATCTTTGCAAGTTCGGGCTTGCAAGTTGGTAGTTATATGGGGGAGATCATCCGTGGCTTTGGGGTGGATTTTCATCAGTACGCTGACGATACTCAGCTGTACATTTCCACCCCAGGCCACCCCAATGATGCCCTTGACGTGATGGCCCGGTGTCTGGAGGCCTTACGGGTCTGGATGGGGAGAAACAGACTCAGGCTCAACCCTTCCAAGACGGAGTGGCTGTGGTTGCCGGCTCCCAGGTATGGTCAGCTGACTCCATCGCTGACTATAGGGGGCGAAACTTTGGCCCCCTCGGAGAGGGTGCGCAATTTGGGGGTCCTCCTGGATCCACGGCTGACACTGGACGACCAGTTGACGGCTGT
>NW_015387227.1:174962-182573 GCF_001527695.2 Protobothrops mucrosquamatus
ACTGGCCTAGGGGGTATTTTAATTGGTTTTAACAAAATTTTAATAGAGCGGCCAATTCAAATATTTATTTTTAATTATTTTAGATTTGTATTTGGTATTTATGTGGGATTGTTTTAAACTGGCTGTAAGCCGCCCTGAGTCCTCCGGGAGAAGGGCGGGGTATAAATGAAATAAATAAATAAATAAATAAATAAATATGTCCCTCTTTCCATTTTTTGTACTTATTCTTTTTGTCTTTCAGGTTATCAGGAAGATCTTTGTGTAACCATGCTGGTTTCTTCTTGGATCTCTTATTTTTCTTTTCAGTGGTATTGAGCTAGACTGGGCTTTTATAATCATAGTTTTCAGTTTCCCAAGCTTCCTGAGTTGTTTTCCTCTTTAAGATTTTCATCCCTGGAATCCTTCCCAAGCTCTCTCTAAATTTGTTAAAGTCAGCTCTTTTAAAGTTTAAGACTCTGATTTAATTATGTTCTATTGCTTGGGTTTGCATTATATTGAATTCCAATATGACATGATCATTCTCCCCCAAAGTTCCAACAACTTCAACCCCCTCTATCAATTCTGCTAGTAAGGACAGAATTCCAGTTTCCATATCCTATATTGGAGTCTCTAAAACATTGTGGTGTTTGAAGCCTTTATGAATGATGAAATGCAGGAACATGTGGCTTGAGTAACTTTGGTGAATGTCCAGGAGTGAGTCTGACTAGCTACAAGGGATAATCATAAGGTCTATGATGCACCTATCAGCATAGGAGAGGCAGCATTAGATCTCCTCCCTCATCATTTCCAGATTCAAGATTATTCTTTCAAGTGACTAACCCTAATTTTTTATTCGTTCTGGGTTATATCAAAACAAAAGTACACGCAGTGTTACTTCCTCCCAAAATGTCCCTCTCTTTTTTTGGTAGTGAAGCTCACAAAACAGGAAGCCTTTCCAGATTTAGGAGAGTGCTTAAAACAGATGGGTCTATTAAAGCCTTTGCATTTGTTTTTATTGTTCTGTTGTTCTATCTTTTAATAACTGTTTGTATAGCTATTTTAATAGATTTTTGCAAGCCATCCAAAACTATGTATTCTAAATTGATAAATCAGTCAACAAAATATAGTACATATTAACAATGAAGCTTTTTACGTGTACATTTCCTTCCTGATTTTTTTTCTACACCACTTTATAAAATCAGATAATATAATTCCTTTTATTTTTTTTAAGTCACACGTTCAAATCAATTAATGTAGTATATAGCTAAGAACAATTAGTCACTACTGATGTCTATATGCTTTATGTAAATGACAAATTTAAATATTAGCTTACATAGAAAGAATACATGCCAGGGTGGAAAGCAATGTTATTCATACAAATAAAAGTTGAAATAGAATAGTATATTTTTATTAAAAATCATCATAGAAGTATTTTTAGTTCTCCTGTTTTCAATTTTTTTTTAAACTTAACGAGGGCTTGTTAAATGATGGCATGTGTGTTTTGTGTTCCTAAGAAGTGCACGTTACTAGTGATAATTTAATCCTGTCCCCTTGCTTTTTCTATTCTCTGTATCTCCCTCAGTAAACATGGGTTTACATAAGTGCACATCATTTTCTATATCCTTTGTTTTCCAGATACATCTAGAAGACTTGGGGCCAACTTGTGTTGGGAGGAAAGTGACAATAACCAGTACAGAAACATCCTCAGGCCACAGAAGTTGAATAAAAAAAAACCATTCTAATACAGAGATTTTTTTCTAGTAGATGTTGTTCAAAATATTATCCAACATCTATTTGCTGAGAAACGTTTGCGTGCATATATTTATTCTGAGTTAATTCCAGAGTTATATCACAGTATTGCACAATACAATGGATGTATAGTACAAAAATAGCATCTAAACCAAATATCACTGAACCATGATTTATTGGATTAAGTCAGGTTCACATAACACTTTGATCCCTAGACTAAATAGCCATGGTGGGTTTGCGCAATATATTGAGTCATAAAGTAGCTAACTCTAGTTCAGCTTTGCAAATTACGTGAAACAAGCATATCTCAAGAGACCAGGCCTATGTTTTCTTAGCCAAACAATCTCAAAAGGTAAATCTCTATTTCTGTGTCTATATAGAAGGTCGAAAGTGAATAATTCAGATAACCCATTGATTTTTAAACCCTAACTTGTCTTGTATCTCTTTTCCTTTGTTATCCTGGAGGCATGGTGGCATGCTCCTGTTTTAAATACCTTTGCTTCCTTCCATCTCCTCCTCCCACTCTTCTGAAAAGTGTCAATATTTTATTTGGATTTTTAACTTCACTCCATAACAGTTGCTTGACCTCCTGACTCGTACAAGTCATATAAATTCTGAGACTTTATTCAGGAGCCATGTTCATGCTATTGAATAAGCAATTTGGGAGGATGAATTAATGACTTGTGCTGTTGCTGGAAAGTCCCTGAAGAAATATTAAAATTGCTTGCAGACTGAATCAATACTCACTGAACACCAAAGCATGAGGTCTTGGAGAAACAAGCATTTGGAAAAGGAAGGGGAATTCCTGCATAAACCATCCACTTCACCCCCTACTGCATTTTTTTTTAAAAAAGAATCAGCTGATTCCTCTTACTTGAGTTTTTAAAGGGGGCTGCCTTCAGACTTGGGAACAAGAGAAAGGTAATTCCTCTTATTTTGTGTTTCTGCAGGAATAGCAGCTGGACATACCACATATCTGAGATCATCTTAACCTGACAACCTTTACAGGATGGAGAGGCCAAGTCCTGGTGCTGCATGCCAGCCATTCATTTCAACTAAAATCAAGAGGCTTGGTAGATTTTATTTCAAATACTTTATATTGTTTTAAATGTGTGCACATTTTGAAATTGCTTACCACAAGAATTATAAAAATAATGCCATGAAAGGAAATCCATCCACTACAAAGAAAAATATTCATGGATTAGCCAATGCCAAAAATATGCCAACATTTAATTCTGTTGAAAAGTGTGTGGCACAACAGCAGCATGGAGAAATAATAACCCCTCAATGTTTAACAACTTAAGGGAAAAACAAATATCCACAGGGGACCACTCTTTTCAACATAAGAAGGTTTTTCTGAACAGGTTTTTCTGAAATGTGCACAAAAACAAGGGAGAATGAATAAATATGGAAATATTTACACAAGCCTATTCTATCATACGAGAATAAATACCTTATACTAGGGGTAGGCAACCTTGGCTATTTTATGACTCGTGGACTTCAACTCCCAGAATTCCTGAGCCAGCATGGCTCAGCTTAGAAACCTCTCCCTTTCCCCTCAGCATGGCTGGCTCAGGAATTCTGGGAGTTGAAGTCCGCGAGTCATAAAAGAGCCAAGGTTGCCTACCTCTGTACTAGGCTAAGTCAAGGAAAAAACAATTAGCTTTTGAAAGCTCCCAAAGATCTGTAGTACTTTTCTGATATTTTGACAGACAAGAAGGATGAGGTTGAGTAGAAGCACTTTGGGCCAAGGTGAAAGCTACCTGGTCAAAATCCCAATCTGCTTTGGCTAACAGATTTCTCAGAAACATCAATCCTTGGTGGGGAGACGATAAAATGTTAGGGTGCAAGTGCACAGTATATTAAGGAGCAATTCATCAAAACTATAGTTGTCAGAAAAGTGTGCTGGCATTAAATTTGTTGTCTTAGGCCAGGGGTGGGCAACCTTGGCTTTTTTATGACTCGTGGACTTCAATTCCCAGAATTCCTGAGCCAGCCATGCTGAGGGGACAGGGAGAGGTTTCCAAGCTGAGCCATGCTGGCTCAGGAATTCTGGGAGTTGAAGTCCACGAGTCATAAAAGAGCCAAGGTTGCCTACCCCTGTCTTAGGCCAAACCCTCTACTGCCTCAAGTAATGAGGCTTGTGAATGTCCTGTCCTTTAAAGTGGGACAATTTAAGAAAAGCTGTTAGTGAATTTCCCTGGTTTCATTTCCCCCCTCACGGAGTACTACCTATCAGTAGGGGGGAAAATGCTAGTCTTATAGTAGGGTTAAGTCAGGGGTCTTCAAACATGGCTGAGGAATTCTGGGAGTTGAAGTCCACAAGCCATAAAAGGGCCAAGTTTGAAGACCCCTGGGTTAAGTAATATGGAGTATAGGCAGGTCCTCTGAATGGTGGGTTTATGCTGGTCTACGACCATAATAAAGATTTGTTTGTTAGTCACCTGTCAAGTTGCCAAGTTAAGAGATCATCACTGCAAAGAAAAGAGTTCTCTCCTATTTCATCCTGTGGCCCTCCACTATGCCCAGGACCTACTGGGGCTCTTTTTGGACACACATTTAGCACTCTTTCAAAAGCGAGCTAGACCATGTTCAGAAATAGCCAGATTGGAAGGTGACAATGCAGAGAAAACGTTGTGAGGAATATCAGGAGCATTCTCTCCTGCTTCAACCAGCACCCGCCTCCATGCCTGTGACCTGTTAGTCAAGCTAATAGGTGTGGAAGAGATTGTGGGAGTGATGGGATCAATAATGAATGAATTCTGTCCTTTTCTAATGTTGCAAAAGAATGGCACTATTGACAACGAGCAGGCATGGCTAAGCAGCATATGGAAGTAGCATCAAGAAGTGGCACCCCTCAAATAATAAACAGAAATGATATGGATATCTGAACCCTTAGTCGGCCAAAGCAGTGGAAAAACCTACAATGCAGTTTTTGGTAATAGAAGCAACAGCACAGAACTGTCAGAATCAGGTTATCCCCAGCTTTAAATTGACCTCCTGTGCAGCTTGGCATCAGTGTCTTCTGAAGAGAGTTGTAGTCCTATTCTTCAAAAAAAAAAACAATTCTAATATTCTTTCTAAATAATGCTAAGCTCCTGTTTAAACATTCAGATCACTCTTTTTCAAGAGTGGTACGCTCATGATTGTATATAAGGATCCTGTCAAGCAATTTAGCAAGGATTGACCAGACATTTTGCAAGCAGCTGTTTCTGTAGAAGGCAGTCTTCAGTGTCTGGATGGGAGAAAACAGGTTTGCAGTAGCCTCAACCGGCCAACTGGGGCTGGGCAGATCCCAGTCTCCAACTATATCATTAGTCTCTTCATTAATGAAACATCATAGATTGGACCCATCACAAAATGTGTAGGGAGAAAAGGGAATAGAATTGTTTTAAAACTAGAACAAAGGCTGAGCCAAAGGCATTGTCATGAACATATAATACAATAAAACAAGGGCATTTTTTGGCCACAACTAGGGNTGGGGCTGGGCAGATCCCAGTCTCCAACTATATCATTAGTCTCTTCATTAATGAAACATCATAGATTGGACCCATCACAAAATGTGTAGGGAGAAAAGGGAATAGAATTGTTTTAAAACTAGAACAAAGGCTGAGCCAAAGGCATTGTCATGAACATATAATACAATAAAACAAGGGCATTTTTTGGCCACAACTAGGGAGATATAAAGACAACCCTTAGACCAGGGATAGGCAACCTTGGCTCTTTTATGACTCATGGACTCCAACTCCCAGAATTCCTGAGCCAGCCATGCTGAGGGGAAAGGGAGAGGTTTCCAGGCTTAGCCATGCTGGCTCAGGAATTCTGGGAGTTGAAGTCCACGAGTCATAAAAGAGCCAAGGTCTTAGACAGTTGATGATATTTAATGTACAGGTGAACTGTTTGTATTTCATTCAACAATATTTTTAACTCTCAAATGACTGTCGTATGACAAGCAAAATTATGAGGAACTAGGGAAATTAAATGATTTGGCAGCTTTGAGAAAGTAGCCATAGATTGTCACCATCCCTAAAGGAATGGAGGGCTTGGAACAGATTTGTCCTATGAGCCAGCTACAAAGATTGTGTTTCAAGGCCTTAATTATATTCAACAAGGACAAGCATAGATATTTAAGGAATCAATCCCTTGGCATTTAACTATTTTATATCCAGTTCTAATAGCAGCATTTTTCTTTCTTAAAGGTCTCTCACAGAGGCATTGCATGAGCATAATCCTACCAAGAGTAGATTACCAAATCTATCAAGGAAATACAGTGCTCTGTCCCCACCCATTTCTATAGTTCTTTTTTAGAATTTTTAATGAAGAAATAAACCTACATACTCTAATAGATCTGATATATGTTAAATATGTACTATCCCATATACCAGGGGTAGGCAACCTTGGCTCTTTTATGACTTGTGGACTTCAACTCCCAGAATTCCTGAGCCAGCCATGCTGAGGGGAAAGGGAGAGTTTCCAAGCTGAGCCATGCTGGCTCAGGAATTCTGGGAGTTGAAGTCCACGAGTCATAAAAGAGCCAAGGTTGCCTACCCCTGCCATAGGTCCACAAGATGTATCCAGACACACTAAAACTAAGGTTATTTTTTTAGATTCTTCTGTTGTAAATAACTGTGATTGCATTACAATATTTAAATATTGAATTTTCATCAATCCTACCAATATTATTTTGTAATTTTTCAATATTAATTTAGCAGGGATTCTCAGGTTTCTCAGTTATTAAATAATAGTATCAAATGTCACAATTCTGTCAATATTAAGTATGATTTTGCTTTTTTTATTTCTACACTTACAATAATTTCTTTATCATATTCAGGTAACTACAATACAACTATTTTATTTTTAAAACGCACACTACATTTACTTCTGGGGAAAAAACATGTATTTACAAAATGTCCGGACCAATCCATACAAGAGATTAACTTTGAAAATTCTACCTGCATAGAAAACCAGCATAGTATTAACTGTATTTATAAGCTTTCATCTTCTATCTAGAGCAGGTGTGTCAAAATGGCGGCCCACAGGCCAGATGCGTCACGCGTAGGTCGTGCCCACCCCGGCTCCGCAAAGGCAAAAAACATCACGATACGTCACATGACGTGATCGAGTTGGACACCTGTGATCTAGAACATATGACCAAACTTACAGCCAAACTTATGACTCATCAGTTAAAATCTATTTGACACAGAGAAAATGCAAAATATTTAAAATCAGGCATTTCTCAAGCTACCCAATGAAGTTAAAAGTTAAGTTTAAAAAGCAGATCCCTGAACCTGCCTTGGGTTCCAGGAATAATTTTTGCAGACTTGCAAATGTAAACAGTAAAAAATGATATCGGTTATCACTTAAATTTCCTTAACCAGTGCTTTTTTTCTAAAAAAAAAAAAAAAAGATGCCGGAACTCACACACTTCAAACAACCCGCCTTGCCTACCCTACAAGGTTCCATCCAAAAAAGGTGCCGGAACTCCGTTCTGGGCGTTCTATGAGAAAAAAAGCCCTGTCCTTAACTATTATCATTCAATGATCCACAGCCCATTGTGGATAACAATACTTCTTTTTGATACTTCTTTTTCACAGGCCTTGCTTGCAGGCAGCCACTTACCCCCAAAGAACTGCTAACTAACAAGATGTGACCAAGCTGCAGTGGCACATAGAACCTCATATACTCTGTCAAACGGCTTGATACCTTTCCCCTGGGCATAAGGGGATCGGTGAGCTGCCCGGGGTAGGAGTTGAGTTCCCGAGTCGTCCTATATGGACGATGTAGGCGAGAACTCCTCCGGAGCCCCGAGGATTCTCCGCGATCCAGGACGCCTTCGCTTCGGCGAAGCAAGAAACCGCCGCCGCCGCTGCAACTTGAAGTTAA
>NW_015387227.1:184239-187883 GCF_001527695.2 Protobothrops mucrosquamatus
AGATGGATTGTTTAAGTTTAGAGTTTGGAGTTAGAGATATTAATATTTGTTTACTTGTAGTTGAATGTTAGCCTAGGTTTGGTTTGGGAAGTCCGGGGGGTGGGGGGATGGGATAAATCATTGTGTAATACTTGTGATGTATTTTTTCTTTTATGATAAAAACAATAAAATTCTATATTGAAAAAAAAAAAAAAAAAGAACCTCATATACCAAGTGATGATCCAAAATGATTATTTAACCTCCACATCTAATCTATAAACACTGTCACAAGTATTAACATCACCTGCAGCATCACAGGAGCCTATATAGTTTAGTTGCTTATCTTTCAAAGTGAGAAATCTGCCTGCAATGCTCGGCTACAGTTTTATGACAGATAACTGACCAAGAATAAATGGACAACTTGGAATGAAAGAATCCTAAAGTTTTAAGGATCCATTTAGGATCATCAAGCTGAATTGCAGTTCGGTGCAGGAATCCAGATTTATAAATATCTGACCTCAGTCACAAAACATATCAACTCTGTCTCTGATCTCAAATTGACTTTGGTAAAAATTTATTGTAAGATTTAACGTATTTTCTCGTGGATTAATAAGCAGAGACCATAAATAAATAAACTCAACAACTTAACAACTTTGTTAATACCCATTATTTTATCTGTCTCTTGTTTCCCCTTCTCTTTCATGCCCTACCCTGGTCACCAGTAGCTGAATCTATACACCACTTCTTTCGAACTATATTCAGCTCACCTGATGACATGGACTGAGATCCATGGAAGTTTAGATGATAATAAATATGTAACCTGATTAACCTGATGAAATATTCCTGCTGTTTCACTTCATATAGGGAGTGCCAAATCTGTGGCTTTTGTTAAAATCTTATGAGGATTATTCAGCGGATGAAGACGAACATTTTCATTGCAAATAAGTAAACAAGACAGGGTATACATTATAAAAATCACAGCATTAGCAAGAGCCAATGCATGGATTTTTGTATGCATGTAGGTGATAGCTTTTTTTCCCTCTCCTATGCCATGAGCATCTACCTATCTTCTGCTAATGGAGAAGTTAATAATAATAATAAAGTTGGAAGGGACCTTGGAGGTCATCTAGTCCAACCCCCTGCTCAGGCAGGAAACCCTATACCAGGGGTAGGCAACCTTGGCTCTTTTATGACTGGTGGACTTCAACTCCCAGAATTCCTGAGCCAGCCATGCTGAAGGGAAGGAAGAGGTTTCCAAGCTGAGCCATGCTGGCTCAGGAAGTCTGGGAGTTGAAGTCCACGAGTCATAAAAGAGCCAAGGTTGCCTACCCCTGACCTATACCATTTCGGACAAATGGCTGTCCAGTTTCTTCTTAAAAACTTCCAGTTCCACCTCTCTGTTCCTATTATTATTATTATTATTATTATTATTATTATTATTATTATTATTATTATTATTATTATTATTATTATTATTATAAAGAGGCTTCACAAACCTCTTTGCTACTTATGTTTCTTCTCACACATCCACAGAAAGAAAGAAAAAAAAAATTATGGCTATCTTAGTACCTACAGAGCCTACTTACTATTATGTCTTTTAAAGAATGACTAATACATTTTAGTACATCTTCTTTCCCCCTCAATCCTTGCCAATCAGCTCTGCTTCATTCTAAAAGAGATACTCATTCCTTTTCATTGTCTTTCATTTGCATATAACTGCATTAGCTTACCGTAATTGGCTTGACATTTCCAAAAGATATTTCCCACTTTCCCTTTCTTTTTGTGTTTAATCATATTATTTAACCGTATTATTTAAAAAAATAAAATGTTATAAGCACTTTTTACAGGTAAAGAATTTAAATGAGTTTTAGAACTCCTGCATCAGTTTCTAGGAAACTAGTACATTTAATAGCAACATTCTTTCTTTAAATTTTGTTTCATTTTCGTGAAAAATAGAGCAAATGATGTTTGTTTTATAGTATGCCTAGAAAATCTGGCATGCTTCCTCCCCTTATTTGGTTCAGACAGGCCTGGAAATGTAATACTAAAAAAATACAAGATCAAATAAACATTACTGAAGTTTCTTTATATTTTTGTGCAACATAATTGAAAGGGATACATTTATATGATTTTTTCTGAAGTTAATTCCAGGTCAAAGTGATCAGGCTGGGCTGACTCTGCACGGATATAAAGCAAGTTGGATTCTTTCAGAGCTGAGGGTAGAGCTGGATTTCTACCCTAATTCCTAGTGTTCACCTGGATAAGAATTCCCAAATTAAGTTCTTAGGCCAGGGGTAGGCAACCTTGGCTCTTTTATGACTCGTGGACTTCAACTCCCAGAATTCCTGAGCCAGCATGGCTCAGCTTGGAAACCACCTCTCCCTTTCCCCTCAGCATGGCTGGCTCAGGAATTCTGGGAATTGAAGTCCACGAGTCATAAAAGAGCCGAGGTTGCCTATCCCTGGCTTAGGCTTCCCTCTGTCTGAGAGCTGGATCAAGCTTTGCATGGCATTATCAAGGGTTATGTGGGAGGAGGCATATGCTATGGGCCACCAAAAAGAAGTTGGTGGCTCGTGAGAAGCACTTTTTGCACTGTGTTGTAGATCAAGGGTCCCCAATCCCTGGGCTGCATGAGTGATGGGCACGTTCATGCGCGTGACAAGCTCCACTTGCACAAGTGGCGGGCAAGTGTGCCCATGCACAAAGCTCACTCCCACAAACAGAAGGTGCTTGAGCAGAGCAAAGCTCCACCTCCATGAATGGAGGCCACTTGCATGCAAAGCTCCATTCACACAAATGGAGCTTTGCGCTCGAGCCCTCTCTGCTCGCATGAATGGAGCTTCGCGCACGAGCACAAGCACCCTCCACTGAATCACCCTCCACTCACACAAGTGAAGCTTTGCACATGACTGCAAGCGCCCTCCGCTTGCACGCGAAGCTCCATTCGGCGAATAGGAGGCGCATGCATCCTCTGCTTGCACCAATGGAGCTGTGTGCACTTGTGTGCGTCTGCCACTCACAGACACACCCATGCCGGGCCAGGCCGTAAAGGCGGAAAGGTTGGGGACCTCTGTTGTAGATGGCATTTTGACAGCAAAACTGAATGTAATGGCATACAGCTACCTTTATTTGCCTCTTAGCCTCTTCTCTTCCTTTTCAATATGATGTATTTTTTCTAGTTTTAATCTTGAATATGCACAATTTTACTGTGAAAACCCCACTTTCTCCACCAATCAGCACTCGTTATCAACATGGCCAACGTCTAACAGAAAACTTGGCAGGAAATGCAGATGGACCTAATTCTACGAACAGAAGGAAATTCCGCTGAATCTTACTTTTATTTTGCACATTAAGCATCTCATTGTGTGGTTTCTCCAAGAAAATTGGCAATGAAATTGACCAAGAATGAAAAATGTACGAGGTTCTCTTTAATATGATTAGGGCACAGTTATCTCTCAGGGGCTGCCACAAAGAAGAGGGAGTCAAGCTATTCCCCAAAGCGCCTGAAGGCAGGACAAGAAGCAAAGGATGGAAACTAATCGAGGAGAGAAGCAACCTAGAACTAAGGAGAAACTTCCTGACAGTTAGAACAATTATCCAGTGGAACAACCTGCCTCCAGAAGCAGTGAATGCTCCAACACTGGATGTTTTTAAGAAGAGGCTGG
>NW_015387227.1:188949-221886 GCF_001527695.2 Protobothrops mucrosquamatus
ACAGTTAGAACAATTATCCAGTGGAACAACCTGCCTCCAGAAGCAGTGAATGCTCCAACACTGGATGTTTTTAAGAAGAGGCTGGACAGCCATTTGTCTGAAATGGTATAGGGTTTCCTGCCTGAGCAGGGGGTTGGACTCGATGACCTCCAAGGTCCCTTCCAACTTTATTATTGTTGTTGTTGTTGTTGTTGTTGTTGTTGTTGTTATTGTTACATACCAATCAACTGTGTGGAAGTCAAGAAATATTATTATTATTATTATTATTATTATTATTATTATTATTATTATTATTATTATTATTATTATTATTATTATTATTATTATTATTATTTCAGATACACAGACTAGCCTGGCCTTTTTAAATAGCTTAATCCTTTGAATGAATTACCTTTACACTTTTCCCCAAAAATTTGTGAGGGAAGGTGCTCACATTTTGGGCTGGCACTTCAAAGCCAACTCTCCCATCTTGGCATGCTACAGAAGCCTTGCAGAACTAAGAACTCCCACAACTACATAGAAGCTTACATTTACAGAATACAGAATAACAAGAGTTGGAAGGGACTCCTGTTATTCAACCACCACCAACACCCCTGTTCAGGCAGAAGACCCTCAAGAGATAGAGACCACAGATAACCAACGCCATCAGCAAGACCTTCAATGTCTGGAATCGTCCAGAATTAAGACATGGTTCACCCAACAATTATAGTCTAAGTATGCCAAAGCTAATCATTTTGCATGGCATGGCAAGTCATAAACCCGAATAACAAAGACCTGATTCTTGAGATTGGTGTGAACCCCCTGAAAATATTGGGGAGTTGATACCAGCACTCCTCAAATATTTGCCACTTGGTAGTAATTATTAGATGTCCAAATGGGAAGTAAGTTTAATAATTGTATTTAACATTTAAGTCATGTATACAAACTAATCTTAATATAGGCTTATGTGAAATAAATAAAATTTGAATTGTTGTTCCAATACAACTTACAGTTGCATTTTAGCCCCCATAGGGCAATTTTCATCAGACTATAAATCCCATCTATTGTACAAATAGGTCATGGCTCACAAAGAGCTTTGTTTGGTTGCTAGAAAACATTTGCTTTTTCCTGCCAAGGAGAAAGTATTTTCCAATAGAAATTTTTCTTTCTGGAATTAAAATGATGAAGAAATAACCACAAATTAAAGAATTCAAATGTAACGTTTGCAGTAAAACTTTCACATTCAAAAATGCAACTTACACTACAGAGCTCAAGCATATTGATATTCAGTTCCATATTCAAGGAATTCTCACTAGAATTGGCCAGACCATTTTGCTTATCTCGGAGAAACAGCTGATAGTTCCCCATGTCCCCATATAGAAGGGGTCTGTTCTGTTCCAATCTTTTTCTTCCCTTCAACTCTATCAGTATTTGTGGCAGAACTAATAATAATAATAATAATAATAATAATAATAATAATAATAATAATAATAATAATAATAATAATAATAATAATAATAATAATAATAATAATAATAATAAAGTTGGAAGGGACCTTGGAGGTCATCGAGTCCAACCCCCTGCTCAGGCAGGAAACCGTACACCATTTCAGACAAATGGCTGTCCAGTCTCTTCTTTAAAACTTCCAGTGTTGGAGCATTCACCGCTTCTGGAGGCAGGTTGTTCCACTGGTTAATTGTTCTAACTGTCAGGAAGTTTCTCCTTAGTTCTAGGTTGCTTCTCTCCTTGATTAGTTTCCATCCGTTGCTTCTTGTCCTGCCTTCAGGCGCTTTGGAGAATAGCTTGACTCCCTCTTCTTTGTGGCAGCCCCTGAGATATTGGAACACTGCTATCATGTCCCCCCTCGTCCTTCTCTTCATTAAACTACTAGACATACCCAATTTCAGCAACCGTTCCTCATATGTTTTAGCCTCCAGTCCCCTAATCATCTTTGTTGCTCTTCTCTGTACTCTTTCTAAAGTCTCAACATCTTTTTTACATCGTGGTGACCAAAACTGGATGCTGTATTCCAAGTGTGGCCTTACCAAGGCATTGTAAAGTGGTATTAACACTTCACGTGATCTTGATTCTATCCCTCTGTTAATGCATTCTCCATCTGCAGGTATTTCCACTTGGCATGATGGTTTAGGCATTGTGAGGGTACATGTACCCCAGGTGCAAGACTTTCCTTAAGCCTCTTTTTTTCCTCCCGAATTCCTTAAAGTTCACTTTCATAACAGACCCACCACTTTGCATTACTACCCCTTCATGACTCGGATCCTACCGCTCCCTGTCACCTGCCATAATACATATTCTTCTTGCAATTACAAGAAAACTCAGTTGTGCAAGGAGACCAAACAAGGCTATCCATAACTACACAACCTCTATAATATATGAATTATAGATTAGAAGCCATCTTGTTGCGTTACAATGAATAAAAAAACAGTAGTTTTATAATAAAGAGTATATTGGCAAATAGTACTGTGTATCCTTTTACCTTCTTGCTTTCTTTATCTCTTATTAAATATGTGTATGACTTTTAGTATTACATGTAATTTGGGCTTGTTATTATTGGCCTCTCTACACCTAAACATACTCTTTTCTAGAAGCCTATTAAGAATGTAAATTTGAAAAGTGAGGGTGATTATACAAAAACTTCCTATGAAATAGTGATACACAATCAAATTTTTAGATGTAGCCTCTGTACAGCAAAGAATTCATCTCTTGGTAAATTTCTTTTTAGCTTCCTTGCAACTGGGGCATCTCATTCTTAGGATTTAGGTCAATAGAGTTTTTAATAGTTATTATTAATTATTATTATGAATCCTTTCCTTTCCTCTCTTTCCTTTCCTTCCCTTCCCTTCCCTTCCCTTTCCTTCCCTTCCCTTCCCTTCCTTCTTTCCTTAGCTCCAGGAGCTCTTTTCAATCATATTGCTGAAGTTGAAATTGAATTTTAGCTGTGCAGTTACTGAAAATTATTATGAATCAGTTTCTTGGAAATTTGAGACAGAAAACACAAGAAAAGTAGTGGCTAATAAGTGTGGTAGTCTTAACAAAGATTAAAAAAAGAGCAGCAAAACCCCCTTAGCCCTAACTCTCCTCAAAGGAAAAATCTATTCCCATCAGTGAACTTGCTTCCACTTCACAAAATTGTTTTGCCATTTTTGTCCTCTCTCACCTAAAGAAAACATTAAGCGTAACCCTTCCAGACACCAAAATGTTGCCCACTCTATGATAGTTTTGACTATATGAAAAAAATAATATGACTATTTCTAAAAGTAACAGACTGATGATTATGGCATATTGCATTGTTTACTATTTAATTGTTAACCAATAAGTAAAGATACAGTGAAGCACATTATTATTAATATTAGCATTCTCAATCGTCCTGTTCATGTACAACACTTTTATGTTAAGTCCCATTATGTCAAAACCACCGTTTGTTGCCTATGTATTCACTGTCCAAAAATATGTTTCTGAAAACTGCATTGTGCAGGTTTCCTCTCCCTTCTAATTTATACTGCCTCGTTTTCTTCCTCATGTCTTTCTAACGCGCTCACATCACTCAGGGTGGCTTTTATTCTTTTCAAAAGGTTGATAAAAGCCAATTTCACAGGATGATTCATAGCATCTTACAGCCTCACCCAGTGATTGTTGAGGCAATAGAAAAGCCATCTTCATTACAAAATAGAGCCCCACAGTGATGGCTGTGTGATACTAGAAGATCTGGATTTGGACAAGGACATTGGGGTAAGCAAACTTTTTTGTACATTTACCTTGTATGCTTACTTAAAAATTGGGGGGAAAAATACTTTGACCAACTGGAGAAGAAGAAATAGAGTATTTTAATTTGTAAGGTAAAGTCAGGGCTTTTTTTTCTCATAGAACACCCAGAACGGAGTTCCGGCACCTTTTTTGTACCTTGTAGGGTAGGCAAGGCGGGTTGTATGACATGTGTGAGTTAGAAAAAAAGCACTGGGTAAAGTTATTCAGAAACAGAATTATATGCGTTCATTAAAATGGGTGGTTGGTGGAGAAAGAAGCACGTTCCACAACATTCAATGTGAAAGGATTACATATTAATTATTTTTAGGGAAAATTTGCAGCTACAGTGTCCATTTACAAGAAAGCAAATTCTGAAAAGCAAATCGCTGACAAATTTTGATCCTACCCAGTTCACAGAACGGCAATCTTTCCAGCCTGTCCTTGTGGGAGTTTAATTATTTTTAATGTGGATTACCTGGAAATCAAAGTGCAGCTAATACACATTTATGAGAAAGAAAAGTAGCTGTTTAAATTGGGGAAAGTCTTGGTAAAAACTAAGTTCTGGGGAGGCAGAGATTGGTAGAGCTTACCCATAAAACAGCCCAGGTATGATTAGAGGTGGATAACTTTGAAAAAAGTGGAGACAGAAGCATTTGCAAGATCAAAAGCAACACTGCACCACTGTTCTCCCTTTTGCCTCACCTGGAGATGACTTCTTAGTTACTTTATTAGGCTTCTGTGATATCATTATGTGATATTGTCCTGGGGGGGGGGTAAAGGGAGAAGAGTTGAAAGGGTTTAGAACAGAGGTCCCGAACCTTTGGGGCACCAGGGACCGGTGCCGTGGAAAAAGGATTTTCTGCGGACCAGAGGGGGTGTCGTTTCACATACTGCCTGCATCTTCTGTGTGGGGCTTTGCTTATTTGTGCGGCCCGGTTGCTGGCATGCTGGGGAATAGTGCCGGTCCACGGACCGGGGGTTGGAGACCCCTGGTTTAGAAGAAACCTGCTCTCCTGCCTGCCTGCTTTCCAATTTGCAGCAATATCCCCATATTTGAAATGAAGAGTCAAGCTTGCATTCTACTTAGCTAAATGCTAGATAAGAAGATGGAAACTGAAAGAGAAAAATCACCTCCCTTCCTATCTCTCTAATGCTACTTTGAAATTGTTCGTGTTGACTTGTGGTATGTCAGACTCTTTCTTTATCAGCGTAAATTTTCATAGCTTCCTACCTAGCAAAAAAAAAAAGCAGGAAGTGTTGTACGTACATCATTGCGAAATGAACCCAGTTACGATGGAGAATCAATTATTTATTTATTTATTTATTTATTGAATTTGTTTGCTCCCTATCTCGCTGCGAAGTGCCTATCATGATGTGTCTGGTTTTGTTCTGAAGTCAGAAAAAGAAGCATACAGTATGTCTCCTAAACGGCAACATGCAAAATTATCCTCCATATTGTCTGTAAATCTCAGTTCAAGAGCCGAGTTTCTCTTTAGGGCAGTGTTTCTCAACCTTGACAATTTTAAGGCATGTGGACTTCAACTCTCAGAATTCCACAGCCAGCAATGCTGGCTGTGGAATTCTGGGAGTTGAAGTCCACATGCCTTAAAATTGTCAAGGTTGAGAAACACTGCTTTAGGGTACTCTTTGCAGACAGGTGAAAGAAAATCACTGGTTGGGCTCCTGATTGCCTTTCATAGAACTCTTGTAGCTATGACTGGCCTACTAAGAAAAGGACTGACATTACTCAGTTGCACAGATTGTTCATTCAAGAATTCTGATGACTTCTGAAGGAGAAAACTGGAAGCGATGCTGCCTAAGGAATGATCAGCTAAAATAATAATAGTAATAGTAATAGTAATAATAATAATAATAATAATAATAATAATAATAATAATAATAATGATAATAATAATAAAGTTGGAAGGGACCTTGGAGGTCATCTAGTCCAACCCTCTGCTCAGGCAAAAAATCCTGTACCATTTCAGACAAATGGCTGTCCAGTCTCTTCTTAAAAACTTCCAGTGTTGGCGCATTCACCGCTTCTGGAGGCAGGTTGTTCCACTGGTTAATTGTTCTAACTGTCAGGAGGTTTCTCCTTAGTTCTAAGTTGCTTCTCTCCTTGATTAGTTTCCACCCGTTGCTTCTTGTCCTGCCTTCAGGCGCCTTGGAGAATAGCTTGACTCCCTCTTCTTTGTGGCAGCCCCTGAGATACTGGAACACTGCTATCCTGTCCCTCCTCGTCCTTCTCTTCATTAAACTAGACACACCCAATTCCAGCAACCGTTCCTTATATGTTTTAGCCTCCAGTCCCCTAATCATCTTTGTTACTCTTCTCTGTACTCTTTCTAGAGTCTCAACCTCTTTTTTACATCATGGTGACCAAAACTGGAGGCAGTATTCCAAGTGTGGCCTTACCAAGGCATTGTAAAGTGGTATTAACACTTCACGTGATCTTGATTCTATCCCTCTGTTAATGCAGCCCAGCACTGTGTTGGCTTTTTTGGCAGCTGCAGCACACGGCTGGCTCATATTTAAGTGATTGTCCACTAGGACAACTGAATAACAGGCAGAGAAAGAAACTTAGAAAGGATCCACCTTAACTAATCAGTCAATAAAAAGAGATGGTGAGAAATTTGTATTTTTAGACTTTCAAGATTCTGTTAATGTAATTTTATAACAAGGTAGAATTAGCTTATGTTGCCATGTTTCCTGTTTAATTCACTTAGGAGGCTGACAAGACATATATGGTCCTCACTAAGAGGTTACAGGACAGCAGTCTCTGCATGTTTGAGCATTGGAAGCAATACAAATAGCCATCTTGTTTGCAACCATGGCCAGCACCCTTTAAAAGACACTAACTTTGCTAACCTCGGTTGCTAATTGCTTTAGGAAAGAGTTCACTAACTACTTCTAAGCTATTAGAGACCTGCAGAATGACAAGTTTGAAAACACCAATTAATGATTCAATCCTGAATCCAATTTTAATCATAAGCTTAAAAGTTTAAAGAATCAGAAATCAACAGCAAAAATAAACTTTGGATCTTAGAAAGTTATTAACAGATTAGGGTCCAGATAAAATTGAATACTGAAATTTTTACCATAAGATTTTGCAGTCAAGTATAAAGAATAGCTTCCTAATCAAATAACAGACTCTGTTTTAGTTTTTGCAAGACATAACAAAGATAAGTATCTGCAGGATTTGAAAAACTGGGCACTAGAGGGGAATAAAAGGTATTAAGTAAAGGTAAAATACGCAAACCTCCAAAATGATGCAAAAGGTTATAATACTGAAAGAGACTTTTGAAAAATGGAGTCAGAAATTAGTAGTCACAATCTCAACAATGTCAGTAATGATGTTTGCTTTTACAGATAGACTGTCTAAAAGATGTTATTGAAGAAATGACAGATATAGAACAAAGTTTAGCTGACAAGATACAGAGAGTATTGAAAGTGAATTTTCAACTTTCAAGCCAAAGGAATGACTTGAAAAATGATGTTTCACTGGATCTACAAAAGAAACTGGCCAGGGTTTTAAAATTTAAAAGGAAATACAAAGAAATGAAGAGAAATCAAGTCCTACAACAACATTTGAATGAACTAAGATTAAGACTATTAGACGTATAAGGAAGGGAGATAAATTTGGTTTATTTGATCAAGGTTAAAACAAAATATGATGTTACTTCTGGCAACCCTTTATAGGATTTCTGCTGACACCAGGACTGAAAAGATGATGTTTTATAGATTTGCCTAAAGATGGGAAATGGGATGAAGAGATCATTGTTTGTAATGTTAGAAGGGGTGAAGAGTCACTAAATTTGTTTATAGTTGTTCTAATGAAGGTTAGAAATCACTTCTTTATATATTTCTTTTCTTTTTATTATATTTGTACTTTCTCTTTCTTCTCCTCTCCTTTTTTCTTTGTCCTTGCAACTTTTACTCTATTAAGTTTAATTTATAATAGATTTACTGTTATTATCAATGTCTGTGTGTGTGCATGTAATATGTATATTACATGCACATATACTCATATATACACATACATATAATATGTATATGTATATATGAGTATATGTGTGTGTGTGCATTTCATTCATTTCTATGATTGATTCAAACTCTTGGTTATGAATTGTGGAGTATTAAGCATTGCTTTAGGATTATTTGCTCGCTTATAAAAAAGGAAAATAATGCTGTTTGTGCCCTTTCTGTGGACAATATATTGTCTGTAGAGTTGGAATAGATTCTTCTATTGCTGAAGAACAAGCACATGACATCGGCATAGTTTAAGGTCATATTATGGTCTTAAGGTTTTTTTAATATGGCAATAATTTTATGCCTATTTTATTATTTTAACTTGTTACAATTTGTGCATTTGTCAGTAGGAAAATAAACAGTTAATTTAGCAAATGCTGGTGTACATCAGAGAACATATGCTACTCTGGACGATTATTCTCCTGTGGCCACCTTTTTGCCTGTACTTGAAGATGCAATGGCACCTATGAGAGGACCTCTGAGGGCTTTCCTTCCTTTGAGAATTTCCAGAACCTGAGTGTGCTTTCACCGTTTTCAGGAGAAAAAACATTATTTCATTTGTGTAGGCCACGGGTAGGCCACCTTGCCTCTTTTATGACTCATGGACTTCAACTCCCAGAATTCCTGAGCCAGCCATCCTGAGGGGAAAGGGAGAGGTTTCCAAGCTGAGCCATGCTGGCTCAGGAATTCTGGGAGTTGAAGTCCACGAGTCATAGAGCAGCCTAGGCCTAGGCCAGAGGTAGGCAACCTTGCCTCTTTTATGACTCGTGGACTTCAATTCCCAGAATTCCTGAGCCAGCCACACTGAGGGGAAAGGGAGAGGTTTCCAAGCTGAGCCATACTGGCTCAAGAATTCTGGGAGTTGAAGTCCATGAGTCATAAAAGAGCCAAGGTTGCCTACCCCTGGTGTAGACTAACTTGCTAACGTAGTGGTTCTTAACTGTTTCATAAAAAGCTTCCCCTCTTTCCACTCCGGTTTGGAAAATGAATATACCAGGATAAAACAGGAGAATGTGTTGCTTCTCTTTTTTGTATAGCAATATAAGGACCCAAATATATATATAATCAATAAAATTTTTGAAAGGCACAGATAAAATAATGAAAGTGTGGGAGGAGAAATACTCTGGATTTTGTGCCAGAGTGACAGCACACCTTGCAGCTAGCAGCTTCCTGAGATAGTAGTGCAATCACACCTTTCTTATTTATATCATTCACACAGCTAATCCCCCCCCACTTGCTGAGACTGTATTTTCCACTGGTAAAACGATTCAGATTTGTCCACAAAAAAAGCAACTGCAACAGCTGAAGAGCATCTGTACAATTACTGAAGAAGTAGTCTGAGAAAAAAAATGCCCCGAGGCTCAGCTAAAAATAAAAATAAAAAATCACTAAATTGTCTCTCAAACAAATTGTACTCGACTCCAGGCGAAGGGCTCTGCGTACAATTCACAAAGGCAAATGCAACAACTGCGCTCACGTGAATCTAAAGACCACAGAGCAATGGCTGTTCCTTGAGCCCATCTTCCAAGTCCCAAGACACCTATCCAACCACACAAACAGGTAGCCAGACCAAAGTCTATCTCTTAATCGGGCAGGTGTCTTTGAAACGATGGCGTTTCGTATTATTTCCTAACGTCTGCACAGACAAGACACCAAACAACTTGAGAAGGAAGGGCTTCCCAGACGAAACGCAGCTTTTTAAAGGTGCAAATGAGTGCTGCATCCCCACTAGGTCCCCTGGGTCTATCGGCAAATAGACACTGTCCCTCAGTGCACAGAGCCTCTGGTCCGTCGTTCCATGGTCCACCAGCATCCAACTCGGTTGTTGTCCTTTTCACGGCAACAAGAGCTCTTGTTACAAAGTTATTGATTGGTTTTCCCCGCAGACAGATGGGCTTGTCAACGTCTGCTCTGCCCCCCTCCTGTGGAATCTGCCTGTGTATGGGCTGATTGTGCCTCTCCAGGGGATAGGGTTTCAATGGGAGACCACCCTTTGCGGCAGCATCCTTCACACAGGCCACCGACTGTAATAAATAGAGCTGGACTGAGTGATAATAAAAGCAATTGAGGGGGTTACCTTTGCAGGCCCAAGATTTATATCTCCTCATATTTGAAGTGATGGTTTTATTGAGTTCTCCGTTTGGTTAGGATGCTATATATTTATTTATTTAGTTATGGATTTTTGTGGGGCCGCCTGGCCTTTTTTTTTTTTTTTCATTTCTCTGATGGGATTGTATAAAAAGAAGTGGCGTCCTTTGGAAATGAGCCCTTTAAGGAGGGCTGTTTATATACTGAACATCCTTTTCTCTCCCCCCCCTCCCTTACCTACAGTGACTCGAGCTGAGGTCCTGGCAGAAATAGTGTGATCATTAAAGAAACATAAACGGTGTGTTCAGGAGCGGGAGATGCCTTACAGCAGAAAGGAGAAATATTCTGTTTACTTGGAGGTGGGGGAGAAAAATAAAGCAAAGCAAAAGATGCACGTTCGAGCGTTTGGAGAGAAATATCCATCCTAGGCAAGAAATACTGCAATTAATGAAAAAAAATATCATTCTGTAAAGGGCTAAATGGCCAGGAAAGCTTTCTTAACGTTTTTCTCTGACACCCGTATAAAGAGAGGTAGGATGAAACACAAATATTCCATGTGCTACAAAGACATTACTAGAAAACAACCGGAGATCTTCTTACATGCTTAGGAATCTTTGTGTCACTGATTATGGCAACGCTGTGTAGCTAAAGCAACCTCTGTATCAAACCACTGACCAGACTTGTGGATACATCTTGTGGATCTATGGCAGGGGTAGGCAACCTTGGCTCTTTTATGACTCGTGGACTTCAACTCCTAGAATTCCTGAGCCAGCCGTGCTGGCTCAGGAATTCTAGGAGTTGAAGTCCACGAGTCATAAAAGAGCCAAGGTTGCCTACCCCTGACCTATGGAATCAAAATTGGTCGCATCATCAAGACTTCAGTTTGAAGAACAGCGCATTAGCTATTAACATTGCACGCTTTTCCTACGTGCATAATATTGATTAAACATTTCTTTTCCAAGAAATGTTTTTTTTCCAATCTGTAGTAGTTCAGGAATAATTTCCTTAATTTTTGCTCCTTGTTTACAATGCAATAATACCTTTATGACCGATGCTGAAACAACCGAAGTATTTAACAATGTATAAACACAGTTAACTTTACTAATGTACCATTATATGCAAAGGTGAATGAAATCCCATTTCAACGCTGTTACGGCAGAGAACGTAGACGCTGCCTGTTCAATCTTATCACAGACTACTTATATAGCAGTGAGAGGGACTGTCAAGTGTTAACCTCCTGTCTCTGGGACAGCACAAAAGCAATGCTGGCGTAGCATTTGCAACTCCACTGCCAATCCCTGTCCTGTTTCTATGGTGTCCATTCTGAATCAGACGATGAGACCTGATTTGCAACCCCGCGCTTGTGAGAGACAAGATTGTTGGTTTCCTTCTCTGACTTTGCTACCCTCCTGTTTCAGCAGGTGATCAGTCTGCTGGGAAAACATCCACCAGTCAAGGGCATTGCAGGCAGGAATGGGGAAAGTTAAACTTCTGGATTCTGCATGGAAGATCCTTTTCCTCACACAACCCATTTAGCCACATCCCAAGTGAAAATGAAACAATGGGTACTAAAGAAACCAGTGAGAAAACACCAAGGCTGAAATAATTCCAGAAAGGAAAGAGATAGAACCTGGCGTGGCTGTGTGTACCTAGCTATGTGAGAGAACTAGAATGATTAGCTCCTGGGCAACAACTCTCTGGCTTCATTAACAATTGCAGAGAAACTGACAATAAGTACAAATACGCTGTATATTCTTCCTCAGATGACATAATGAAGCTTTGCTCTGCTCTCCTCTGCTCTCAGTTGCTGGCGTTGGAAAGAAGATGGAATCAAACTACAAAGTTCTGGAGACTTTGGCGTCCTAGTGGACGATCACTTGACTCTGAGCCAGCACTGTGCAGCAGCAACCCAAAAAGCTAACAAAATCCTGGGTTGTATAAACAGAGGCATAGAATCAAGATCACGAGAAGTACTATTACTGCTTTATAAAGCCCTAGTAAGACCACACCTGGAATACTGCAGCCAATTTTGGTCACCATACCACAAAAAAGATGTTGAAAGTTTGAAAAAAAAAATTTCAAAGAAGAGCAACTAAGATGATCAGGGGCCTGGAGACTAAAACATACGAAGAACGGCTACGGGATTTGGATCTGGCTAGTCTAAGGAAAAGAAGAAATAGGGGAGACATGATAGCAGTGTTCCAGTATCTGAGGGGCTGCCACAAGGCAGAGGGGGGGCAGGTTGTTCACCAAAGCACCAGAGGGAAGGACGACAAACAACGGTTGGAAATTGACCAAAGAAAGAAGCAACCTAGAACTAAGGAGAAATTTCCTGACAGTGAGGACAATCAACCAGTGGAACAGCTTACCCCCAGAAATCGTGGGCGCTCCATCATTGGAGATTTTTAAGAAGAGACTGGACATCCACCTGTCTGAGATGATATAGATTCTCCTGCTTCAGCAGGGGGCTGGACTAGAAGACCTCCAAGGTCCCTTCCAGCTCTATTCTATTCTCTATTCTCTTCTCTAAGGTGTCAAAGCAACTCCAGAAACAAAGAGCTAATGGAGAAGATAAAGGCTGGAAGAAAAATGGTGAAGGCTGGAAGAGTGTGGTATACAGCACACTCTGTGTACAACACACCAGAATTTATACATCCTGAGGTTGCCGTTGAATGTTATTGGAAGCGAGAAAATGTTTGTACTGACATAACTAATGAAAACATATGGTTGATTTATTCGTGGATTAGGGATGAGACAAGAGAAAGATTAGAGCTTGATTGTCCCATGGTTACTTCCAAGTAGGGACCTGGCCCCAAAATATGAAACATCTTTTTGCCTTTGAATCCTAAGTGTTGCCTTCACAGTCCTATTAATTATGGTTTACATGCAAAAACCACTTGTTCTTGTTACTCTCTACCTCCTGGCCAGTGAATGAAACTTGGATCACTGTATTAGGAGATAGGGCAATTATATTCCCCGTTCTCTATCTTCAATACTGTCTATAATGTTTAAACCTTCTTGATGTCCCTTCCATTGTTCTTTAAACTAAAAATACTCAAGCTTCTCTTTGCTCTCATTATTGGGAAGGAGTTCTAAGTCCCTGGTAATTTTGTTCTTATGGACATCTTTTATTGGTGTGGTTTTTTTAGAAATGTATTAAGGTGACATTAAAGATAACATTATAATTCAATTTTTATTTCCATTTCTTCCTACCTTGAAATGGATTTAGGGAAAAAAAGTGTCAAGAGCTAAGCAATTGATTTTAAATTACTGAAGACTAGAGAAAAATCTCGGGAGAATATCACAGCCAATTGTTCAAAATATATAACACTTTATTAGGGCAAACGGGCGTTGCTTCGGGCTGATGGACGTGGGGCAGGAAAAAATATACAGGGAAGTTGCTATGAGTGCTTTGCAAAAAAAAACAAAACAGAATTTATGGACAAATGAAAAAGTGCTGAAATAAAGAGAGCTTCAGAGGAACAGAGCGTGCTTAGTAACCAGGAAATTCTGGGAAAAGGGAGAATTGAGGAAGAGATGAAAGCATACAAATTCCCTGTAAGTCCTGTCAATTACGTATTTGCAATACTAGAAGAAACATAAGCAAGCTCGAGACGCAGGTAGACATCAAATTACACCTAGTTCATCATGCTTACTCCTGCCCTCTGCAACTGACTACTTTACAAAGATGTGTAACTGGCCTTTTTACAATCGATTCAAAACCACGGTGGTTAAAATAACTACACAACAGCAGATTTTAATTCTGGATTGTGGCGGTATAAGAAATATGAAAAATAAATGAATAAACGTCCAGCTTAATTTCCCATTCTCTTAAGTCGGTTCTTTTAAAGGTAAATAAAATACAGGAAGTTTTTTTAAAAGAAGTAACTCCGTTTTCCCACTGTTAGTTTTTCAACCTCTGTCAATACTGTATTCATGAATCAGTGATACCACTTTCTAATCCCTGTCACTATTTAAGCAATATTTTGATGCACATTGGGAACTCTCCGCTTTGAAACCTATCAGAATTCATCATTAGGTCAAACCTTTACACTCTTTTCTTTAAATACATGTGGTATTAAAACAAGAACTCACATTATTCCTCCGCGAACCCTTTTTGAACATAAACCCAGATGTTTCAAACTTTCTTCGTACTTTTCCCCTAAGCAGCCCTTTCCTGAAAATATTTATCGGACTGAATTAATGCAACAGCCCCCAAACTTTGGGTAAGTAAAATGTATTGTAGGAAAGCTAAAAGGGCTATTGTGAAAGAATTCCAGTGACTGCCACGTAACTCAAGCTCTCTCTGTTTATGGTGGAAGTAGTGTTCAAATTCCTCCTTCCTCTTTCTCCCACCTGCAAAAAACTAGAAGCGACTCTGCTTCTTGTTTTGGAAACCACCTGCGAAAGCCTGCGAATTGACTGTCAGACCTATTTGCCTTCCCCTGCCTAAAATGCAGTATCCAATTATGCACAATATTTGGGTGCCAGCAGAAGGTGTCTTCCAGGCACATTTGCTTTGTGTGTGCTGTCGGAATTTTCATAGGGAAAACAGAAAAAGCACTTCCCGCCACCCTATTCGTGTATAAAATATTACCCAAACAGTGCAAAGTATTTCATTTTGTCCAGTAAAAATCATGTTTCTTTTCATGTTGTACCAGCGTGTATTAACATGGCAATTAAGATTATTGGGTGGGAGGTGGGGAGACTGCTTAGAGCCAGGTATAATGGCATTCATTCTCTGGAAGCTGACTTTGATTACAAAATTTCTTTAGTTTTCTAAAGCGAAAGGCAAATAACTGATGAGAAAGAGTCTATGTTGAAAAACCTTGGAGAAAAAGCGTTTGAACGTGTTCAGACCCAGGTCTTTGTTTCTTCTTATGATTTTTATTTTCCTTTTCTTATCTTTAACTTTTCTTGTAAATCTATAGACAAGAATCGCTTTATTAATGTATTTTTAATTCCACATTACTTGCTGATTTTTCTTCACTTTTGCATATGTATTTTTACTATTGAGATGGGAAAGTTCTTTAAAATTAGTGAGAAATTTAGCAAGGAGAATAGTTCAATTATTTTTTTCTAATTGACTTTTAAGATACTGTACCTATAAGATACCATGAAAAAGTTATTTAGTGGGGGTTTTAAGTACTGGAGCACATAACACCAGACATGTCACTAGAAGGCAAAATCATGAAACGGCATATCACTGCATCCAGGTTTGGTCACTACGATGTAAAAAAGATGTTGAGACTCTAGAAAGAGAACAGAGAAGAGTAACAAAGATGATTAGGGGATTGGAGGCTAAAACATATGAGGAACGGTTGCTGGAATTGGGTATGTCTAGTTTAATGAAGAGAAGGACGAGGGGGGACATGATAGCAGCGTTCCAATATCTCAGGGGCTGCCCCAAAGAAGAGGGAGTCAAGCTATTCTCCAAAGCGCCTGAAGGCAGGACAAGAAGCAACGGATGGAAACTAATCAAGGAGAGAAGCAACCTAGAACTAAGGAGAAACTTCCTGACAGTTAGAACAATTAACCAATGGAGCAACCTGCCTTCAGAAGCGGTGAATGCTCCAACGCTGGAAGATTTTAAGAAAAGACTGGACAGCCATTTGTCTGAAATGGTATAGGATTTCCTGCCTGAGCAGGGGGCTGGACTAGATGACCTCCAAGGTCCCTTCCAACTTTATTATTATTACTTGCTTTGGCCATGTCGTGCTGGAGAAAGCAATTACGTTTGGAAGAATTAGTGACAAAAGGAAACCAGGCCATCAAAGAACACCATCACTGGGCATTATCAAAGCTGACACCAACTAGAGCATAGAACAGGGGTCTTCAAACGTGGCCCTTTTATGACTTGTGGACTTCAACTCCCAGAATTCCTCAGCCAGCGTGCCTGGCTGAGGAATTCTGGGAGTTGAAGTCCATAAGTCATAAAAGGTCCACGTTTGAAGACCCCTGGCATAGAAAAACTCAAAAAAGTAGTGCAAGATCAAAAGATGTGGAGAGACTTGGCCAAGACTCAGATTCGACTGAACAGATAACATCATCATCAGAGGGGATTTTAAAGTGACTGTAGTTTGTTGGATCCAGCATGTATTACTGTTGTGAGGTATTGTTGTCACATAAAACAAGAATAACCTAAATGGAATTCCTTAGGAAAATCTGCATACCTTTATCTGAGAACCTGCTCTTGTGGATCTGGAACTCCTCACTTCCTGGAATGAAGGAGGAATGCCAAAAAAAATTCAGAACAAGCCCCCTGCTGGTGAAACTGAGTATAGCACTTTATCTGGAATAGCAAATTAAGTGATGCCTTCTTAATTTAGGTCCTGCTTAAAACAGTCACACCTGTAAATCGAAAATTCTTCCAAAACTTCACATACTTTGCAACTCAAGATGTTTAAAACCTAAACCTGTGCTTGTTGGCAAATAATGACATCGAATTTTTTTAAAAAGCTCTTTAGCTGTTTTAAAAAAAACCTTATATCTGGCATTGTTTTCCCTTATTCTGATCTCGGAAGATTATTTTTATTGTTAAGGAGGAGATTATTTTTTATTGTTCCTGTGTTTGATTTTCAGATATCAGCTAGATCCTTTATTCCCAAATTCACGTCCATTGTAGCATTTCCACACTGTCTGCAATCACTTTGGGAAGAAATATTTGGAGATAAAATAGCACAGAATAACTTTTGCAAAAGCTCCAAGATATTCATAGTATTGGTGAAACTTTTCTCCTGAACCTGTTTGTACTTATTTTTCTCACAGTTTTCACTTTCAGTCCTGATTCTAAGAGTACTGCAGATGCTTTGCCAATAATGTATAATTGGCAAGAAGAGGCCAAAAAGAATACCTCCTGAATTAGGAGTTCTGCTTGCAAATTACTTTGACCTGTACTGAGTAGTCAGGATAAGAATCACCAAACTTCAAGCCTGGATCTTTTTAAAACTGTCAGTAGTTTTATGTAAAGAAAAAGAAAGATATTAATTTATGGACTAAAAATTATATTCCACCTGACAACTGTCATAATTTTCAAGACTAAAATATCCACAGAAAAAAAGAGGAGAAAAGAACTTTTAAAAATTAAAATAGAAAAACGCAAAATCAATGGATACCATAAAAAAAAACCTACTGTTAAAAGCAACTTAGTGGTGGACTTCCTTCTCTTTTGAGATACAGCCCCCAATGAACTCTGTAAACTCAGCACCAGGCCATTTAACACTGCTGCGTGGCAGTGCCTTGTCCCCATACAGCTGAAAAGGTAGAGTTTAAAATATCAGCTTTTAAAGTTTTTTGTGGAATTTTGCAAAGTGTGCTTTTGAATTATGTCTCATTAGTTAAATGTTTTCAGTCGGAATGTATACGTATCTGCCTGGAGGCATTATTTAAAAGAAAATGAAAATGTATAATGTATATTTTAATACATTAGTAAACAAAACCAAGGGCAATACGCAATTAGCAGCATTTCTTCCAAGGGAAAAAAAAACAGTAAAAGACTGGCAGATAGAATATACCAAATGCCAGGAGGGGAATGCCTCTAGGATGTGAGCCATCCCAGAAAAGTTAGCCTTCTTTGCGCATTAGATTTTGAACATTATACGAACTGGAAGCATACAGGGAATAAACTAGGGAATATAAAAAGAATTTTTTTCCTCTTGGGTTTTCGAATATTTGTAGCTAACTCTCGTTCTATGTACCACTCTCGGTTGCCCTCAAAAGCTGACAATTAAAGGACGGTTCTTCACTCCTCAAGCTATTTCAACCAATTGCATACGACAACAGCCCTAAACAACTAGCTGACCAGATTCTCCTTAAGTAGCTTGGATGAAAGTGAAACTACATCTCATTTTAAGATAGTTTACCTAATGTTAAGCTGAAACCACCTGCTTACCATAAAGAACACTAGGTAGCCATTTTCTGTATGACAACCTTTAGGGTTTATTTATTTTGTTCTTTTCAATAATTCATCATAAACCTTTTTTTTCCCCATGCTGGTTTCTCATTTTTGAAAGTGCTAAAGTTAGTTAATTTCCTCCCTAAGCTATATCGCCGAATTGGACATATATGACGGGGCTAATGCCAGATTCACATTATACTGCTATTCATGCAATCTAGGATTCCATTAGCATGTTGCTGCAATTGTTATTTTCAGCACTTGAACCCCAAGTGATGGCTTGGATTTTCTGCTTTGATCCAGTAGGATGCCTTGATCCTTTCGTAAGCAACTATTCCAAGGTTTTAAGGGTAAAGGACGCAATGAAAGCATCCTTTGGTTTAATAGCTAATTTGAAGATGAGGTTTGTAAATTATGAAAGCTACATCACTAATTATAATTTTAGCTGATTCCACAAAATGAATTATTCTATTGCTCTTTGGATTCTTCATTAATAAAGGCTACATAAACAAGACATTTATGAGTAAAATTGCAATTTATGATTACTTAACAAGAAGTCCTATTGAATTCAGTGGAATTTACTTCTGAGGCAACAGAGATAAGAACTGCTGTGGAAGCCTCTTAGTTGCTAGTAAAATGAAAATCATTTTCTAAAGTCACTAACAATTTCTAGTAATAGACTTATGTGAGTAAATTTGCAGATATATTATTTTATAATCTATCGCACCAAATCAATAGCATTATCTACCAGTGAATTTAGCCTTTGAGTTACATCTGTGCATCTGTGTTAAAGTCTGAAGAGTTTTCGGCCACCCCCGGGTGCGTCATAGACAACAAACAGAGGTTTTGACATAATGGGACTTAACATAAAAGTGTTGTACATGAACAGGACGATTGAGAATGCTAACATTACTAATAATGTGCTTCACTGTATCTTTACTTATTGGTTAACAATTAAATAGTAAACAATGCAATATGCCATAATCATCAGTCTGTTACCTTTAGAAATAGTCATATTATTTTTTTTCATATAGTCAAACTATCATAGAGTGGGCAATATTTTGGTGTCTGGAAGGGTTATACTTAATGTTTTCTTTAAGTGAGAGAGGACAAAAATGGCAAAACAATTTTGTGAAGTGGAAGCATGTTCACTGATGGGAATAGATTTTTTCCTTTGAGGAGAGTTAGGGGCCAGGCTAAGAGGGTTTTGCTGCTCTTTTTTATCTTTGTTAAGATTACCACACTTATTAGCCACTACATTTCTTGTGTTTTCTGTCTCAAATTTCCAAGAAACTGATTCATAATAATTTTCAGTAACTGCACAGCTAAAATTCAATTTCAACTTCAGCAATATGATTGAAAAGAGCTCCTGGAGCTAAGGAAAGAAGAAAGTGAAGTGAAGTGAAGAAAGAAAAGGAAAGGAAAGGAAAGGAAAAGAAAGGAAAGGAAAGGAAAGGGAAGGGAACGGAAGGGAAGGGAAGGGAAGGGAAGGGAAGGGAAGGGAAGGGAAGGGAAGGGAAGGGAAGGGAAGGGAAGGAAAGGAAAATCTTGCACATATTGCCCACCTCTAACTTAAGACAATAGAAATACCATTTTAGAAAAAAAAGACATTTCTTTCTTGTACCAGACCAAAAATCTTCCATATTACTTTTGTAGGGATCACATACAATTGCCACATAGGTTTCATTCTAGATCAGAAATGTTCTAAAGAAGATGAAAAGGAATATTTTGGCTAGTTTTTAAGCAAATTTGTATCTCCCCACTACAGGGAAGTTCTTCACAATGTTTTGGTGATTGTGAAACAGCTGTGTTGGATTCTATCAAGCAACAAACGTTGAATGTTACAGAGGCACACAGAAATAAACACAGATTTCAAAGTAGTTACATGAATATTATTATTATGCCTACTCCTGTGCTTTCAACAGCAATATAATCTGCAAAAAAAGAGAGACAAGGTTCCACTTTCAACTACAAATTAAACTGCTGTTAAAAGCCAAATTACAAGATATAGTCCCGAAGCGTGTAAACTCTACTTGAATCAGGGCTAGTCATGCAAAATTTTCTGCAGGAAGAATAGCAACCACTTCCACCTCTGCAGTCTAGAGAGATCATACTCCCAGCCCAAATACTTTCATTCTTAAAGGGGAAAAATTGCATAAAGATTTTTTTCCCTTCCTAGCAGTTCACAAGAATACGTCAAGTTTGAATTAAAGCACAATTTGTTAACTTTCATGCTCTTGAAAATCAGCCACCTGTGGTGCCACCCTGGGTCATTCTGCCCTGCCCTTGCTTAAGGAATCCTTATACTTTTGAAAATTGCCAAACAAATCAGTGTTTAGAAGCTCAGAAAAAAGATAGGGTGGATAGATCTTAAGATTCATATACACAGCTGCAGTGAAACAAGATGAAAGGCACTCAAGTGAGAGAAATTCATCCACTCAGAAAAAATTATAAAGATATTGAAAATCTACACATAATTTCTATAAATTCGTGTTCCAGCTATTTAAAGCACTGAAATGACATTCTTTCTATTTTCAATCTATAGGGGTGAAATTCTTTTGTATCGTATTGTTTGTATCATATTGCCTGTGTAACCATAAAATCTGCCTTCTTTTGCTATACTGTAATTTACCACCTAGTTTTCGACAAATAAGTAAGGTATGAGGAATTTTATCCTATTAATCACCAGTAGCTGCCCTTTTCAGAAAACTGATTCTTCCTCCAAGTATCCGGACACGTCATTTGATAACACACACATTCAACTACATTTTTGTTATCATCAGAAAATTACCCCAAGTTTCTCTTAATATAAAAAATCACGACATGAAAAGGTCTGAATGCTGTTAACTTCTTTCTAGAGAGACACTTCCACGTTTCACAAGATTTTGCTATGTGATATTCCTATGTCAGTGCCTCTAGTTGGACTAATTTTACCTAAGCTGACACATTTTGCATAGATATCTCATTAATGCATTTATTCAACTCCCTTTTTATTCATCAACTGCCTGAAAAATAAGGAACAAAGTTGACAGAGAAACTGTCAGGCATGCAGCAAAGAGAATAAAGTGGCCAGGGATACCTGGAGCACTGACTGTCAAAGAATTTATATTGTATCTAGACAAATAGGAATGGGATGAAAGGAAGCATCTTAGCCAGTTTTGCATTCTTTTTCTTTGAAAAAAAGGAAGGAGGGAAGCGGAAATAAAAGTACTAAATGAGCAAAACCAAATAACAGATGTTTTAAAGGTGTGGGGCAATGTTGGAAAGTTCTCCTTTAACATATTCTATTGTAACGTGGCCATATTAGTGGCAGCTTGTAGTAGTGGTATTGAAAATTCAGTATTTAATGTTTAATTTAAATTTCTGTGCCATTTAAACCATTGAATCTAACAGACTACTTAGTGAAGGTAAGCAGATTCTGAGCTTTAAAACATCTAGCAAATAGCAAACTACCACTTCTCTGGATCACCAGATCTATTCACATGACTTTCAAATCCAGAAAGTCTATAAAAATAAGATTACAGTCAAGCAGGAGGTAAACATTAAGAGTAATAATTCAAAACGCCATACCATTTATGAGATTCAAGACACTGAATGCAAAGCTTAGTACTGACATATCACTTCCCATTATTGTTTATATAACTCTATTTTACTATTTGAGAATTAGAAAAAGAGAAAGAGAAAATTAAGAAACGTCCAAATATAAATTTTCAGGCAAGATGGAAAAGATAAAAAGTTATTTTTTTCTATAATATTTTTTTTGTTTATAAGTCTATATGGTATATATATATAGGGTATGAATCAATTATTGGCCCTAATCCCAATATTTATCAATTTAGAGAGAAATCTACTTCTTTTTAATTTCCAACAATATGATTTCAAGAGTTCTGTTTTCTGTCATGGCAAATTGAGCAATTTCTTTCATTGATTTTAGAGATCAAAGAAATGTACACACACCACATAATATATGTAGATGTGTATGTAGTCACCAAATCAGCTTTAAAGACTATATCAAGACTATCTTCTTTCTAGTTTAATTTTAGAAACTTCAAATATTGATTCTAGTAGCCCTCAGAAATACTGGCTTAGATTTAATGACAAAATACTGCCCAATGTGTCATGTTTACCTTATTTCAGGAATAGATTAGGTAATGGGTGGAAAAGTCAAGGCTTCCCAGTTTACTGGGACCAAATGAATCCTGATTCTTGATGGCTGCCTTGGGCTTATGAGGGACGATTTGTGGCGTTTACTTTTTACGTTTCCACATGCCTGGTGTTGGCTGCTGCACTTTATCTAGAAAATGCTTGCTACTCCAGCGATTTGCCATCTAGTCAGCACTTAAAGGTAAGCTAGCATCTTTCTAGAGATAAACATGCAATGACCAAGTCATGGAACATTACAGTACAGATCCATGCAAGGCTACCTGACACAGATTAAAGATCTATCCTTTGATAAAATGATCTGTTATAGCAAAGGATCCTCCCACTATACTGAATGTGGTTTTTACTACACTAGGGTATAATGCTAGGGTATCTCTCTGAGAAGAACTCCTGGAGAGAGGTTAAATTACCTGCTCCCTCCCCACCCCACCCACACACAACCCAGGACAGCTCTTCCGCCTTTTCTGCAGTAGCCCAAGAAAATATTTGAGGAGTGGCATCTCCCTTTTCCCAGAAACCTGGTTCTGAGGTCTGAGCCCCCCTCCCCACCTACAGTTCTCTTTCCAGGACCAGCTGCTTCTCCAATGTTACTCCTATTATTTCCATCCCTGAGACAGGTAGACCCTCCTTTTCTTTAAAGAAGGTTCATAATTAGTCAGCCAGTCTGAACTTACTCTGTTCATAACCTAATGGCCGTTTTAATATTGATAGCACACACTGGGATAATTTGGTGGGATAACATAGCCATATATTACAAAGAGACACCACACACTGAAGAGGCATCTCTTTTCACCAAGGGAGGCTCCCGTGTTAATTTAACCTGTTATTTTCAGATGATTTGGGATTATTCCACGCCCGTTTCCTAAACTATAAAAAAAGCCACCGAGATTGCCAGTTTACAAAAGGTCTATTTGCAAGAACAAAGAACCTTTTTACATAAATGAAAGACCCCATTATTTCTATACTTTTGATGCACGTTGCTTCATTCTTTAAAATAAATTTAACTATTTATTATGTAACTATGGAGTAAACAGCTGTTGAAGTGGATGGATCAGCTGTTGTGTCCATCTGAATCGAAGTATCTTTATAGGGCCACTTTTTTTTTTGACACCGACATTTATAATATGGCATGCTTGCAGCAGCTGCTCATTCTACAATTCACTGCTGATGATGCCTAAATCTCAGTTTATGCATTCAAAAAGATACCCACGTAGATGAGATCCCTTCCTAGAGGATCACGAAGCTTAAAGTTTTGGGGGAACCTTTGATATCCGTGAAAAGTGCTAAATGTAAAACTCAAAACAAATAGGCAGCCCGCGTTTGTTCAGTAACAGCTCAGCATTTGTGAGGAGGGGTTTCATCTCCCACTTTTCAAGCATCGTTAATTATGTGTCTGTCCAAAGGACCATTCTGTGCGTCCTCCCCCCCCCCACTCCACCACGTCTGTTTCTCTTCCAGACCAGTGCACAGAATAGACTACACCACCACTCTGCTCTTTCTATGGGGCATTTTTGTACATCTGCCTGGCACAGGTGGCCCAATTCCTTTCTCAGCATCACCTTGTAAAGCACATGGAAGTCTAAATTACTGCTGCCATTGCCTCCGGATCAGTCCCCAGGCATGTGATTTCAGCCCCCAGTGACGGTGGGGAAGCCGTGGATGCGGGTCTGGCCAAATGCTGTAGAGCAGCAGACCCACCCCAACCAAGGCTTTGGTGAATGGGGATTTTGCATCTGGGGATCCTAGACAGACAGAAGCTCTGGAAGGAGGAGATCCTAGACAGACCGAAGCTATGGAAGGAGGAGATCCTAGACAGACAGAAGCTAGGGAAGGAGGAGATCCTAGACAGACAGAAGCTATGGAACGAGGAGATCCTAGACAGACCGAAGCTAGGGAAGGAGGAGATCCTAGACAGACAGAAGCTAGGGAAGGAGGAGATCCTAGACAGACAGAAGCTAGGGAAGGAGGAGATCCTAGACAGACAGAAGCTAGGGAAGGAGGAGATCCTAGACAGACAGAAGCTATGGAAGGAGGAGATCCTAGGCAGACAGAAGCTCCGGAAGGAGAGAGTGAATGCCCAGACAGTCAAAGCAGCAAGCAACCAGCAAGAGGTCCTGTCCTCTTCCAGATCTGGACCAACAACCACAGCACAAGGGCTTCCAACACTGCACCACGCAGGTAGCCACCCCAACTCTTTGTCCCCCCCTTGCCCGGCTCCAAGCCCCACAGAGGCTCTCCCTACTTTGGCTCAGGCAAATCACCAGCAGGGATTCATCCTACCTCTTCGGCCTTTCTTTTCGGGCAGACCTGCGGTTCCAAGGAGGCGAAGAACCGGGGCCCAGGGGTTCCCCCTGCCCCGGCCCTTCGCCTTCTCGGGGGTCAAGACCTCCGCCGGTTCGATCCAGAGGCCTCGCTCCAGAGCAAGGGTCCTGCGGGAGGGCCAAACAAAAACGGCCGGAGCGACTTACCGGTTGATGGAGGAGACGCTGGGGACGGTGTCGTTGTCGCAGATGCCCTCGGCCAGGAGCCGGTCGCGGATCTCCCAGGCGAACATGGTGGGGTTCTGCCTCTTGTACTCGGCGATCTTATCCACCACTTTGGGAGTAGCCACCTTCGGCTTGGAGCCCCCGATGACGCCGGGCTTGATGCTCCCGGTCTCGTAATACCTGTGGGAGGGGTAGGGTGGGGGGGAGGCAGAACCCGTCTCAGCGGCGCTCCCCTTAGCCGCCACTCGGCCCCTGCCGCGCCCCCGCCAGCACCTCCTGCCCGGGCCACGCTTCGAAGGCCCGGCTCTCTCCCCACCCCACCCCGCCTTCGCCCTCGGCCACTCTCGCCTTGCCCGGGCCGACCAGGCCCCGAGTAGGCCCAAACAGGCTGAGGCCTTAAAGGGACCGAGGTCAGAGAGGGCGCGGCCTGGCCTTGAGGGACTCCAAACTCTTCTCTCCGGCCTCTGCCCCCCCCCTCCCGGCCGTCGGTCTCTTTTTGGCGGCCAGCCGGCCGGCGTGCAGTGGGGCCCGGCGGCCTCTTGCGCCCCCAACTCCCCATCCTGAGCTGAGCGCTGCTGAAGGCGGCGGGCGGCGGCGGCGGCGGCGCCGGCGCGGGGGCCGGGTTCCTGCTGACCTGCGGCTGGAGAGAAAGCAGGGCCCGGCCTGGCTTAGCTGGGAAGCGGGGAGGGGAGGCTTGCCGGCTGGTCTCACCGCAAGCGGGGCGGCGCTCGGTTTGTTCCCGGGCTTTTCGTCGGGCTTTTCCCCCTCTTTGCGAACCCACCGCAGGTCCCTGTGGCGAGACAGGCCAGACAAAAGAAACGGCAGGGAGGAGCGGGCTGGGGGGTTGGTGGGTGGGTGGGTGGGTGGGGGTGTTTGGGTGTGGGTGGGGGGCGGCTCGCCGGGCCCGGGCAGGGCGAGGGGCCCCGAGGGGCAGCCGAGTAGCAGCCGAGTAGCAAGACCTCCCCCCTCCTTCCCTCTCCCTCCCTCTCTCCCGCCGCCGCCGGCCGGCCGACCACCCGCCCGACCGCCCGACCGCTCCTACCTGCCCAGGATCTTGCTGACGCAGCCGTGGCTGACCCGCAGCTGCCGGGAGATGTCGCAAGGCCGCACGCCCTGGTGAGCCAGCTCCACGATCCTCTGCCGCACCACGTCCGGTAGGGGCCTGCCGTTCACAAACACCCCCCCGAGCTGGTTGACACCCCCGTGCCCTGCTGGGGAGAGAGAACGGAAAGACAGAAAAGCAGGCGAGGGGAGGGGGGGAAGACGAGAGAAAGGCATTAGTCGGGGCGGTTCGGCGGAGTTGGAAGCCGGAATTTTGGGGGGGGGGGCTCTCTGTGTGTGTGTGTGTGTTTGTGTGTGTGTCACTCTGCCAGCACTTCTGGGCCCAAGAGGGGTGTGTGTGTGTCAAAGTCCCTCTGCCGCCAAGCAGAAAGAGGGTGGCTTAAGGCAAGACCCCCTTTCCAAGGCTGGGGGCGCTGGGGGCGCTTCTCCTTCTCCTTGGCCTTCCTGCTTTTTTCCCCCCCCAGTGCCCTCCCTGCAGCCGGGGGGGGGGCGAGACTCAAGCTGCCAGGTGGGAACCGACCCTTCCACGAACGAAACCCAAAGACTCCTTCCCCCCCCCCCCCGTTAATGAAACGTTTCTCCTTTATTTACTACAACGCTTTCCCGCCAGCTACTACTGCCACGACTGCCTCGTTGCTGTTAGTATCCCTCTTATTATATTACCTCTCGTCTTCCGGGGAGGGGAAAAAAAAAATATTTCTCCGGCTATTAAACCAAGCAGCTGGGATGGTTTGATTAGGGCGGTGTATAAATTTAATAAATAAATAAATAAAATAAAATAAAATAAATAAAATTTGATTTCTAAGCGTTTGGTTTCGTTTGATTGCTAAGCCTTTTTCCCGACGCTTTCTAAAACGCTCTCTTCGAGACAGCCCCTCGGCCTCTTTGGGTTATTTGGCTACACTCTAGTAGGGTATAGCCCTACTAGAGGTGGAGAAGCAAGCCCTACTAGAGGTGGAGAAGCAAGGATTTCAGGAAGGCCGTTTGGATCCGACTTTAAACTCGTGCCCAGCCCTGAGAAGCGGGAGTGAGTAGCCCCTGCTCTTCTCTTTTGATTATTCAACTCAGTTAACCCCGCGACCTCCATTTTCAGCTGATCTCCTCCGAATGAAAATCTGCCGCTCTACTGCTCTGGAAGGGAAGCGGATCCCGGATCCCAAGGCGGTTTCGGTCTCCAGAGATCTTAGTGGCCAAGCAGAGGGCCAAGCAGGTGGATCCAAAACAAACCTCGTCTCTCTCTCTCTCTCTCTCTCTCTCTTTCTCTTTCTCTTTCTCTCTCTCTCCCTCTCTCTCTCTCTCCCTCTCTCCCCCTTTGTGATACTGACTTCTGGTCTCTGAACTTAGTGGAAACTCTTCTTGCGCTCTATCGATCCCAATCCTTTGGCAACTTAAGGTTTTTCATCCCCTTTCTTAGCCGGCAGCCGTTCAAGGAGGCTGAACCGGCATCCTTGCGTCCGGTTAGTGCTATTTTATTAGCATGTACCGGAACACGAATGTGCTTCGCCCCTCATCAACTGCCACGGTTTTGTGCTAAGTGTCAGTGAAGTGGAAGTCGGTGGGAATTTCGGATCGCCTTCCTTGCCTCCTTCTCCTTCTCCTCTCCTCTCGAAGTATCTGCTTATTTCCTTCATTTATCTGATTTGCCTTTTGCAGATGTTGCCTCTAAAGTTACAAGCCGGCAAGCAATTTCTCCAAGACCTCAATTCTGAATAATTCAAAGCACCTTTGATAACTCACATTACAGAGTATTAAAAGGCAACAGATGCAAAAAGATCACGGAAATTAATAATTCAGAATATTGCACCTGCTTTTTTTTTTTTTCCTAACCGGAGCGTTGCACCTTGCGGTTCACTTTCTCGCTTCCCAACCGTATTTTCTGTCCCTGACCTTTCTTTGTACTGAATGCGAGATATAATTCATAGGAAGCCAATTTCCTCCGTTAGAAAAATAAAATTGTAGAATGTGCTAAAGATAAACGAGTCACTAAAACTATTGTTTTAGTTTTAACCCGGTGGTTCCAACCTGAAAATCGGTCTGCAAATCCGATCTAGTTTCCAACTGAATTAAAGCTAGAATTAAAGTCAGTTTTGTTCCTTAAGTGATGGACAAGACATGAGGTGAGGTAAGTCATTATACATAATCTGTTTTTTTTTTAAAAAAAAAAATCATGGAAAATTTTCAGAAAAAGAAAGCTTCCCGACCTTTAAAAAAATGCGTTTTGTTGGTATAAAAATGTCGGATTCTCCAACCTCAAAATATTTTTTTAAACCTTAACAGGTCCATTTTCGTTTCTTTATAAGCCCCTTGTTAGCTAAGGCATACTAAAAAGCCAAGAAGGTAGAAAGTTATATACTGTTATGTACTGCTGAAGCTTTGTTGCAATCGCCTGCTCTATTTTTAATTTGAAAGTTCAAAATCCGAAACCGATTCTTTGGTTTTTTGGTTTTTTTTAAATACAGTAATGCGGGGAGAGCAAGGGAAATGGCGTGACGGAGATTTTGGGGTTTTTTTTTTTTCCTCTCCTTTGCCTCGCACCTTTATTTCTCAGGAACCAACACCATTCCTGCAATTCTACGAGTTTTTAAAACTGCAGGGCAAGGTCGGGGAAAAAAAAAAAAAAAACCTGGACCCAAAACAAAACCGGCCAGGCACCCGAATTTCCCACAAATGCGGCACGCTTAAAATATTTTCGACCTTGAAATGTGGTTTTTCTCCCCCAAAGAAATTAAACGCACAGATCAATCGCCGTTTGTTTTTCCGCCTTCGGGGCGGCCTTCGGAGGTCGAGGAGGCAGCCAGACCGCCGCTTCGAGTCCCCGCACGCCGGAGCCTGGCCCTGGGCATTCCGGGACCAAGACTTCCCGGGGGGAAAAATGGCAAAGGACCCCGCGCCGGCTTCAGGAACCGGGAATTCTCCGAGTCCCTTCCCTGCCTGTTTTTTTTTTGGGCACATCCAAAAGCGGGCGAGGGGTTTTCCACCCCGGCGGGGCGGCGGGACCCCAGCAGGAAAGGAAGACGGTGGGAAAACTGGGAACCCGAACTTTCGACTGGGCGGCGGGATTCAGGAGAGGGGCAGCCGGGTCGGGGGAGCGGGGGGGGGGTGTCAAGGGAAAGCTGCGGCCGGTACTCACGGTGCATCGCGGAGAAGGGGTCTGCTTTGCAGTGCATATCCATGGGGAGGCAGAGGAAAGGGAAGAAATCGGCTGAAGCCGCCGTTTCGCTCGGAGGGTCGACTTCAGGACTTGGGGGAGAATCGGAAGAAGCAAGCCGCGGGGGGGGAGCCCGGCCGGCGGGCCGCGGGGGAGCCTCCTTGCCCTCGGGCCCGCTGCTGCTGCTGGCCGAGCGAAGTGGGGAGAGCGAGAGGAAGTTGCGCCCGCTGCGGCGTTTTCACACCAGCCCTGCCTGGCTGGCTAAGGGGGGCCCGGAGCAAGGCATGGCGGGGTCCCTGGAAGGGGTCGGCGGCGGCGGCGGCTCCTCTCCTTCCCGGGCCGGCTCGGCTCAAGCTGAAGTTGGGGCGCTGCGGCCAGCGCGCTCCCTCCCCAGGCAGGCAGGCAGGCAGCCTCCTCCACCTCCGTAGCTCCAGGTTCCTTGGCGACGGCGGAGGGCTCCTTCTGCTCCGGCCAGACTTTTGGCCTCTTCTTCTTCCTCCTCCTCCTCTTCCTCCTCCTCCTCTTCCTCCTCTTCCTCCTCCTCCTCCCTCTTGCCTTCCTGGCGGCTTTGCGCCAAGGTGAGGATGTGCTTGCCACGAGCTTTGCCTGGAGAATGGCGCTGCCGCCGCCAGTGCCCGTCTCTCTAAAAGCGGCAAAGCCCCCTCCAGATCGCACCCGTCTCTCCCCCCCCCTTCTCGTCCACAGACACACACACACACACCCCTCCCTCCCCTCCCCTCCCCTCCCTCCCCCGCACGCCGGCCCGGGAGATGGATGACTTGTCAGACAAAGGCAGTAGATTCCAACACTCGCGGATTCGCCAAAGCGCAGCGCCACATCTCCGGCCAGGGGTTCCCTGCCTCGGCCCCGGCGGTCCTCCAGCCGCCCCCTCCGCCAGGGATGCCCGGCTTTCGGCCGGCCGGGGGCCGCGCCATCGTCTGCCCCGCTTCTAGCTAGCCCGAAAAACACCTGGCGGCCTCTGGATCTCCCTGGCCTGGCCGGCCTCACCGCTGGGTTGGCCGCGATGGGAATGGGCGGCTTCCATCTTTCAGCCGCGGTGGCGGCGGGACCCTTTCCCCCCCCCACCACCACCACCTCGGCGTGTGGCGGTAAACTCAGACCCTCCGCCGCCATCACCACGCCAGGCCTTTTCTTTTTTTTGCCGTCAGAAGGTCGCGTCCGCAAGAAGCTCCCCTCCGCCAGAGCCCTTGGCCTTTGCGGCTTTAATCTCAGGCTGGCCGGCAGCTCCGCTCCGGAGGCGCGTTTCACACACTCCGCGCGAAGAACCCGCCACGGCGCCGTTCGAACTCAGACCCGCTTTGGAAGTCCCGCAAACTCACCTTTGGAGGAAGGAGGGCGGCTGCGGATCCCGACAGGCCGAACTGCCTTCCGAGAAAAGGGAGCGAGCGGCTTCAAGCTCCCGGCCTAAGGGGCTGCCGGTTGTGGCGCCGAGCTGGTCTGAAGGGACAGGAAAAGGATGGGGAAAGGAAACCCCGCTCTCGGGGACTTTCTGTTGTAGTACCGAGCCCAAGTAAGTCCCGTTTAGCTGGACGCTCCGTAGAAGGGGGTGGGGAGAGTCTATCCGCCAATTCGTAATTTCGACACCCCCCCCCTTCCCCAGATTTTCCTAAGGAAACGCGTTAAAACGCACGCATGCCTGTATTTCTGTTTCCTTCTGGCCGAGACGGAACTTAACCCCGCTTACCCTGCCGTGTATTTGCGATTTTTAACTGTCTCCAGGAATAACTTGGTATGAGTGTGTTGTACGTTGTACGTTTACTGGGCATAAAAGATTTCCTACGGATGGTCGAACGAAGTTAAGAGTGTTTTTCACTTCCGAAAAAACGTTCGGGAAACGAAAAGCGGGCGAGGAGCCTGCGGCAAATCAATCCACTCCCTGCCGTTTGCTCCTCGACGTGGTTTTTCCGCCCCTTTCCCAGGTAAAGGGTGGTGGCAGGAGGCAAAATGGAACTCGGCTTCTCCCCCCCCACCCCACCCCACCCTCCACCCCCTCCCCCTTTGCTTAGATCCATCCTCCCTGCCTCTCCACTTCACCAGGAGAAAGTCCTCTGGGTTCCCAAGCAGCAGTAGCAGCAGCGCCTCTTCGCGTGGAATATTTCTCGGGATGACATGGATCAGAGTGGCACTTCCCTCTCGTCTCTCGCCTGCCCACTTCGGGGGGCCTGCAGGCTCCGCGACAAGCTAGGCGGGCTGCCTTTCAGCAAGAACCTGCGCCGCCGCCGCCGCCAAATGATCCTTTTTGCCCCCCCCCCTGCGCCCCGGCAGGTCGTTATGTTACCCTGCCCTACGGAAGGGGCGACTGGGCCGGCCTGGCAACGGATCCCCCGGCGGATCGAGTGGGCCATTGACAGGGCCGGGAGACGAAGAGGCGGGTGGCGAGGAAGGTCCTCCCGTTTTTGACATGGGCCAGGAAGCCTTTGGCGCAAACCGCGTCTTGGGAACGCACGGAGACCACACGTTTACACAGAAATGTACACGTTTTTCTGGCCTCCACCGCCCCCCCCCTTTCAAACCGTATTGCTCGGGCCCCAGCGCAGTTGCGGTAGGTCGGGGAAAGAACCCTATCTCCTCCGGGGTCGGAGTGGAGTCCGGAGTCCGGAGGGAGCAGAGGCGTGCGGGGCGGGGGGGGGGGGACCCTATCCCGGAGGTAGGTGGAAGGCAGATTTCTTCCCCTCCCAAGTTCTGGGGCAGGGGTAGGCAACCTCGACTCTTTTATGACTCGTGGACTTCAACTCCCAGAATTCCCGAGTCAGCATAGCTGACTCGGGAATTCTGGGAGTTGAAGTCCATGAGTCATAAAAGAGCCGAGGTTGCCTACCCCTGTTCTGGGGCAACCGAGATTGTTCCAAGCGGCACCTACAGAGGGCGTCGAGCGGTTGGCTACTTCTCGCCAGATTTCGGGGAAAGTTTCAAACTAAACCGGGGTCTAAATGAACCTCCGGTCCAGGAGATCTTTAATAATCCCCTCTCCCCAAGCTGAGTCATCCTTTTTTTTTTTTTTTTAACTTTTTAGGCGTTTGTATTTGAGCCAGGTACCAAACACAACCACGCTTTCTCTTTCTCTGCCCAGCCCGAAATCTTTTCCCAGTCTTGTTTGAAGAATCCTGCTCTCGTCTGAACTGGGCCAGAAAATGAAATTAGTCGGCCACTGCGGTTCACCCCCTACTTTTTCCATCGGGCAGAGCCTTTGAAGTCTACCTGGGCCGCCAGAACCTAACTGGCCAAAATCCCCAACTGAAGCCTGCCACTGAACTCCGGCAACTGCATCTGGCCTCAGCCGGTCAACCTCAACCTCAAGCCCAAGCCCTAGCGCGGTCTCTGCCTCCTGTCTGGGCTGCCCCACACCGGCCCTGTTGCTCCATTCCATTCCCGAGTCAACCCGCTTTAGCCCCCTAGGCGCCCCCCCCAATGTATGTTGACAGCAGTCGTTCTGAAAGAGCCTCTAGGGCGGGTCTGCCTAGTCCAGAAGGGAATGGGTCGGAACGCGCGCGCGCCGCGGCACGGCGTAGGCAAGTGAGGGCCCGCTTCTTTTAAAAGCAAGTTGGATTTTGAAAGAGCGAATCAAAGCAAGCGGGTGGGCTGCTTCGCTAAAACTGCTGCAATTCTCTTGGAAGTATTTCATACAATGAAATTCGGTTACCCCTCTAGACCCGAAGCAATCCGTCTTGAGATTTAAAAAAACACCAAACCAAACCAACCCCCCCCCCCCCCAAAAAAAAACGACGGCTTTTTGGAAGCAGCTTAGTAGGGGCACCGCCTCTATGGATGGCAAAGGTATAGAAGTCGCTGTGTAAATAGCCAGCCCCCTCTTAGGAGCCTCTAATCTCGGCTCAACCTCCCCAAATTGTCACCTCTTCCTGAGCAGGACTTCCTGGAGGAATTGCTTTGTCAACAGTCAAAACCTACCCAACAATTTCGATCAGCCCGAGGGCGGGGGACGTGTGTATGTGTGTGTGAGGGGTGGGGGGGGGGAGAGCGACGACGCCACTAATTCCTCAAGCAGGATCCCTAAACTCGCTTCTCCTGTCTCTCTCTCTCTCTCTCTCTCTCTCTCCTTTCCTTCCTTCCTTCCTCCCGCCCAAAGAGATGGGACGGCGGGATTTCAATCACTATAAAGAATTCCCTCCCCCGCCCTCTCCCCTCCCCCTCCCCTCCTTCCTCTGTTATCTTTCGGAAAACTCCCCGAGCCCAACTCGCGGCTGGTCAAGCTTGGCTGCTCCCGCTAGTTTTACTTTAAATGAATCTTCTTTCTCCTTTTTCAAAGAGGGTCTCTTGCTTTCCTCCCCCCCCCCGCTTATTCA
>NW_015387227.1:222004-223386 GCF_001527695.2 Protobothrops mucrosquamatus
CTCATTCCCCCCCCCTCCGCCCCGAACTAATATGAACTCACAGCCCTCCCTGGACCCCCTTCGGACAATGCGGTTTCTCTCCCCCTTTTGCTGAGCATCTTGCATTTCCTCTCCCGACCTGGGACGGAGAAGCAAGCAGCTCCTGGGGGCCTCGGCTTTTCTGAGTCCCTCCTCCTCCTCCTCCAGTTAAGTTTGGGACCCAGAGGATTCAGCAAGACCCCCATTGCTGCCGATGTTATTGCTCTGACCCGATCAGGGAGCAGGGAACACAGATTGCCGCGTTGTTACACAACCGAGGCGGCTTCCAGACCTAAAAGGGAATATAATGCAGGGCGGTGCCTTTTCCTCCCGTGTTATTAAACCGTCTCTCTCTCTCTCTCTCTCTCTCTCTCTCTCTCTCTCTATCTATCTATCTATCTATCTATCATCTATCTATCTATCTATATATCTGTATCATCTATCTATCTATCTATCTATCTATCTATCTATCTATCTATCTATCTATCTATCTATCTATCTATCTATCTATCTATCTATCTATCTATCTATCTCTGTATCTGTATCTGTATCTGTGTCTGTATCTCTCTCTCTCTCTCTCTCTCTCTCTCTCTCTCTCTGCTCTCCATCACTACCACGCAAGCCTACTTGGGAAGACACCTAAGGGTAGGAGACCTTCACTATAGCGACCCGAGGGCTCGGCTCTAATTTGGAGGGCAGAGAGAATCCGGCTGAGACCTAAGCAGCGCAGTCACGGGTAGGCCGAGGTACCACTCGGAGTTAAAGGGCAAGAGAGGGCAGCGCAAAGAATTTTATTTTCCCCCCCCGGGGGAAATGGCGAAGGGAGCGGACGGGCATCCGTCCCCGGCCAGCTCGTGCCGCAGCCTTAAAGCGTGCCGGGAGGGGGGCAAAACAGCCCGGGGAAGGGAGCTGAGGAAATCCCACGCGGACCTCTCGGTGCAAAGGGCCCAAGCGACGCCCACGCGCGGCCCTCCGATGCTTCCAAGCGCGAAGAAATAGTTCCGGCTCAAGCGCGCCAACTTAATGGAGAGGGGCGTCCCTTGCGCGTCTTTTCCACGCCGCGCAGGCAAGTTTAGAGACCAAGGGCGTTGTAGTCGGCCTAGACCCAGATCCGGCCCCTCCTTCTCTCCCTCTCCCTCTCTCCCTCTCTTTCTCTCTCTCCCTCTTTCTTTCTCTCTCCTCCTCTCTTTCTCTCCCTCTCTTTCTCTCTCTCCCTCTCTCTTTCTTTCTCCTCTCTCTCTCTCTCTCTCTCTCTCTCTCTCTCTCCCTCCCTCTTTCTTTCTCTCTTTCTCTCTCCTCCTCTCTTTCTCTCCCTCTCTCTCTCTCTCTCCCTCTCTCTTTCTTTCTCCTCTCTCTCTCTCTCT
>NW_015387227.1:224495-231995 GCF_001527695.2 Protobothrops mucrosquamatus
CCCCCCCCGTCCCCATCCTTTCATCCAAGGTTGGCGTTCCGTAGCCTGGGGGGCCTTTTTGCAAACATTTGGATTTACAGACGTCGCAAGCAAACGGTTCTTGACAGCCTTTGGCTGCAAGGTCCTCATAAAACCCGAGACCAATCTGTGTGGAAAGTGCTGTGGATCAGCAAAACGCCTCGAGTTTGCCTGTTGTGGGAAATTCTCTGGGAAATTCAGAGAATTAACTGGGCTAAAGGGAGGGACGAGGGGTTTTGAAAACAACGCTTCCTTAAAAAGAAAGATTTCAAAAGGCAGGAAGCTTCTCCTTCTCCAAAACCTAAGCAGCGCCCGGAAATCAAAGTGAATAAAAGTTTCTCTACGAACTTCGTACCTTAGTGAAGCCTCCTGAGAAACGAGCATAATTAATCTAATTATTTCTTTTTCTTTTCCTCTCTCTCTCTCTCTCTCTTCTGAATCTTTCTGTACTTCCATCTGGACAATTTCCGGGAATGAGAATATTTGCCCGAATAGGGGGGAGAAAAAAAAAATCCTACTACTCTATCTTTGATTTCTTTTCACGACTAGGGTTTCTTTGTTTTAAATGTAACCCGCGCATTCTCAAAATATGAACATTTCATTACTTTAAATTACATTGGTAATGTATTTCAACAGAATGAAGTAACTTCTTTACTAAAAAAATAAAAAAAATAAATGAAGGTGATAAAAAGTTCTCGTTTGGCAACGAAGTTCATCCCTGCGAAGAATGATCGGGACTGTCCTTATTCATTGCTTTGTCTAGGCAGCAAACTGTCAAAGCCTCACCCGTCGTCGTCGAGACCTCCCTTCCAGATCAAAACGGAAAATCACTTTCTGCCTTACAAGTTAACCCTCCCAATCTGTAACGTGCTTTACATTGGCCAGGAGAGGCAGATAAAGTTTATTTTCCCTTCTTAAATGACAATTGCCATTGTGTTACAAATTGTTCTTGCTTTGTATAAAATCTGGAAACCACTACATCTCAGAATTAAATCTGTTATGGTCCAAGTCACTTGACTTTGGGAAGAACTATTGTAAGGGAGAAGGGAGGGAGGGGAGAGAGAGGGAGGGAGGGAAGAGAATATGGGGAACCAGAGAATATCAGAGGAGTCAAAATCCAGCTCAAGGAAACGAGTCTGCTACCGGGTGCTGCCAAGAACTAACCCGCCGAGCAAAACTTTCTCCAGTTAAGTGAACTTCAGAAATCTTCATACATTGGATTAGAAGGGTATCCAAAACAATTATCTAATAAAACGCTTAGGGATTAGCCGGTTCAGGGTTTTGAGTTACCACTTATGCCCGTGTCGGGCAGCTCCCCAGGCGAGCCCTGCATAAGAACAGAAGGGTAAAGGAGAATTCCCTAATTAAAGCTAGGGTAAGGGCCACTCTAATGGCAAGAGTCGCAATTGTTCCAGGTGGACCGAAAATTGGAAGTCGTGGACAAACGTAAAAGGCCCGGCACCTCCACCTCGGTTAGGGAATCACAAGAGAGCCAGGAGCGATCCCAGCGGAAGAGTTTCTTGGGGATCGAGCGAGTGCAGAAGAAGGACGGGGACGCGGGCGGCGGCGGCACCAGGACCCTTTCCAGCTAATTCCAGGCGCCCCGGCCGCTTCTCTCTCGGCTAGAAGCGAGAGAAAACGGAAGACCGCGGAGCCGGGAGAGGGCGGATTGACCACCCCTTCCTTCACCAGCTAGCCCGGCTCTTCTTCGGCTCCTGTGCGGTTTCCCGGCTCGGTTCAGACTTCGCTCCGTGCCGCCGCCGCCGCCGCCGGGGGCCTCGCGCGTCTCCAAGCCGGAGCCGACTTCCCCTGCCTTGGAAACCAGCTCTGCCCTCCCCCGGCTGGAGAAGTTCACGATTGCCGGACCTGGGCAAACTTTTGCTCAGCCATTCGTTCAGGGTAAGCTTCTGGGAGAGAGACTTCAACCCCTTCGATCCCCAAAGAGGAAGAAAGTTTTGAGTTCTTTAAAAAAACGGCAGGATTGGCTCGGAAGGAGTCGGTTCGGCCGGCAGGATTTCGTTGTTGACTTCATCTTTGTAGAGAGGGAGAGGGAGAGGGAGAGAGGGAGAGGGAGAGAGAGAGAGAGAGAGAGAGAGAGAGAGAGAGAGGAAAAGATTCGCTTTCGGACTTCGGACAATTCGAAAACTTTCCCTTGCAGTTACCCCCCCCCCGCCCCTTTCTCTCTCTCCGAGGGGCGATTTGCGCTCTTTTCGCCGGCTCTGGCCCTTGTGAAGGAGGGAAAGGAATGGAGAATGGGCTGCGTATTTATTTATTTTTGCCCGGCCAAATCTGTGAGTGAGCGATGTTGGAACTGAAAATAAACGCTGGCCAAGCTCTTTTGGAATCGGTTGGAGCGCCTGGTTTAATCAAGCGGATTAGTACGCCTTTAGAACACCTTTTTTTTTTAAATTTTTTAAGGTGGGAGGAAATGTATTGTTGGGTATCTATAGAAGTTTTTCTTTTGCTCTCACACCAGAACGTCGCAAGGCTCCCCTGAACAGACACAGGAAAGCTGTAGTGTACAGCCACCGTCAAGGCCAAGGGGAATTTCTCATGGGGGGCTGGAAATACAGCTTTTCTGCAGGCAGAAATATGGGCAGAAAGGATGGGCGGGGAGGGAAGGGAAGGAGTTAGAAACAGCACCCTGAGATGTACAATTTACAAAGAAGGCAAAACGGTCTAGAGTCGCTTTAGTTCCCCTTGCCTCTCACACACAACGCCCCTCACCTCGTTAACTGCCATCCCCCTTTTACATATTTGAGGGCTAGTGCGGGGGGGTGTGTGTGACACCCTGAAGGGTCTCCCTAATTTGCCTTCCCACTTTTGGTCCATAGTATTCCCCCCCACCCCCCCAACCTGACTTGGCTGCCCGCCCGCCCCGGCCCCTATGTGCGGGGATTCTATCCGAGGGAATAAGCAGCATTTCTGCTCTACTAATTTCATAATGGTCTGCAGCCCCCGTTTCTTTTCTTTTCTTTTTTTTTTCTTTTTAACCCCTACAAGAGGGGAGGAGAGGAACCCCCCTAACGGTTGCCTGCTTTGGGGTGTCCTTCCGGTGGGCCGACAGGCAAAGCAAAAGCCGCAGGGGAAAGGAGGGGGGGGTAGCAAGATAAAGCGGTCTGCTGGAGCAGTGGGGCTAAAACGGTGGCTGGGGGTGAGGGGGGGGAGGAGAGAGGAGGCTGCTGTTATGAGCGGTGCCATTACTTTTACTTTAGCCTGTGGTGCTGCTTTTTTTTCTTTTTCTTTTTTTTTTAAAGAAACACCCCCCCTCCTCCCCTTTTCTCGCTTGGAAGGTCACCAGGCACCTGCTGGGTGGGTGGGTGGCTGGCTGGCAGAAAAGCCAGTTCCTGGAGGACAGGGCGAGTGCCCTGGGTGAGGTGTGGAAGTGGACGTGTGGTGCTGGTAAGCCAAGGGTTGCCACAGCCCCCCTCCCCAGAGTCTGCCACCCTCCGGCTTTGCCAAATTCAAGGGCAAAAAATATTTAGGCAGGACAGCCATCCCTGCCTCTCCCCTCCAGGGCTCCCTCGATTGCCTTCCATCTTCATTTCTCTGCCCCCCCCGCCCCCAGGCAGGGTGCTCGAAGCTAATATTTGCATATGGGCGAACGGGACCTTTGTCATTAATGGCACGGCGTTCAATCGAATCTTGCGCAACCGTTACTCAGAGGTTTTCCCCGTGCTTCCCTTTTGTATCAGTGATCTTCCACACCCCCACACCCCCCGATTAAGAGCGGTACAAATTTATTACACACACACCCCGATTAAGAGCGGTACAAATTTATTAATATCTTTAAACCGTTCTTTCTTTCTTTCTTTCTTTCTTTCTTTCTTTCTTTCTTTCTTTCTTTCTTTCTTTCTTTCTTTCTTTCTTTCTTTCTTTCTTTCTTTCTTTCTTTCAAAAAGACGCACCCGTTGTATTGCAGAGCCAAACGTTCAAGTTCTCAGGAGCAAACCCCCCCCCCCCAAGCTGAACTGGGCGTTTCGGTCTGCCTCTCCAGAGCACTGGAAAGAGCCTTCAGGAAAGAGGACGTAGGATTGGGGAAGGAAAGCAACGATTTTATGTTTTGCTTAGTCTAATTCTCATCGGCGATGGGGCCTGTTTTAAAATGTGTGGAATGACGGAGAAGCGGCGACGTTTTTTTTTATTTTTTATTTTTTTGCAACACGAAGTGGCTCATCCAATCTTCAAAAACAGGGAAGAAAAGATAAAAAAAACCAGGCCCTGTAAATATTTATCCAGTTGTACTGGCAGGGTTTTTCAGGCAGCCACAGCTGGCGAGTGTTTCCACTAAGAAAAAGACAGAGAGAGTGTGGGTGGGAGGGAGGGAGGAAAGAAGGAAAGAGAGGGAGAGAGAAGTGCTATGACTTGGAGAAAAAAAATTTGCAAGTTTGGGAAGAAGCAACGCGAAAGGATCTGATTTTGCAAGTTTGAACTCAAGAATGAATGGAGTGGGGGGTGGGAGTGGGGGGTGAAACAGGAAGAGATTCCTGGCAGCTTGATCCCATTAGCTCCGTCCTTGGGTTGCAAATTTATACGGTCTAGGAGGTGAACAGATGGACTATCAATTTAATTCCGTCTTCAACACCATCAGAGATTGATTTTCTACTCGCTTTTAATTTTGCTATAATTAATTAGATCATTACAACTGTTTTCTATTGATCTTCCTATTTAAACCTCAGATGCAAAGGGACTTGGGCAGGTCTTTTAGAGACACAGAAGGGAAATAGAACAGAGGGGACTGCAAACGGGACAGTGCATATGTTCTATTTTTTTTATATATCTAAAATGCTGAATAAAAAGAGTGGGAAAGACCTCTTTCATGTAGTAAGCACAAGCCCACAGAAAAAGATACTTATTTGAATTAACTATTATTTTCTTCTCCGTGCAGCATGCAGTATTGTCTTAGTGATCCTGGGGTTAAAACAAATCAGGAAACTTCTTAAAATTCTCTTCCTTTCAAAGACTTCTTTCTGTCTATCGGCTGACAGTAGCCTAAAATCCCCAAATATGCCATACTTACCTATTTAATATACTCACATAATAATGGTATTTGGTGCGGTTTGGTTTTCCAGGTTCATATACATATTTTTTTAATATACTAAGACCGTTGTAAGTGGTGAAATAGACATTATCACCACGCTAATGATTAAAACTGACTTTTTGGAATGCCTCTATAGTAGCTAATCCACAGTCACTAGGCTAAGCAACCAATTTTCCAAGTTCTTTTACTTCATGCTGGAAAATTTTCCACCTCTGGTCTGAAAAAGAAAACCTTCGGGGGGGGGGGGGCTCCATGCAGTACCAAGAAGCTTAGCTGGACAACCGTGGTCAGACAGCCCTCCTTTAGGGCGAATTGAAAAGCCAACGCAATGGTGTCATCCTGTCAACAAACCACTAGCATTTTCTCTGCCTTGCTCCATGCAGGGTCCAGCACTGTGGCCTCAGACAGAACCACTCTTTTAGATCTGCATCCAAAGAAGAAAAACTTCCCCTGGGGGGGGGGCTTCATGAAATGACTTGATCCCCATTTTGAAAACTGAAGCTTTTTGCTTCTTCATTTCCCCACAAATATCTTCTTTCCAGGCAGATGTGTACGCTTGAAGCTTCATGTGTACATGAAGCTAAATGTAGCCTGTGGAAATGGGAAAGGCGCCTTGGTCCACACCATGCCATCCCAAAGCCAGCTGAGTGAAAGCATTCTGAGTGAAGGTGAAGATTCCTGAACCCAGACACTCAGGCTGAACTCCTGACACTGCTCCAGCCACTAAAAGATTGAGTCAGAGAACCAGAGTTTGGGACAGGCTGGACTCACTTGGAGTGCCTTTTTGTTTCGGAAAGCAGCAGCTATTCTGGCGATGGACCGCGCCCCTTTTTCTAACTCCATAAATAATAATTGGAGCTGCTCACCCGCTCCTTTTTCTGCATTCCTGATACAGCTGTGAACCAGGCCCAGAGCACCTCTCCACTGGACTGCCCACCTCAGCCTGGCAGATCAGCTGCAGCTTTGGCCATTGCACTGGCTCCCCGCTCGGCTGACTTGGGAGATCCAGGTGCAACCATCCCAGACTAAATTGTTGGGCTAAGGCAAGAGAAAGGAAAAGGAGAGAAAGAGAAGAGGGATCTTTCCAGCTACAACAGACAGCCACTGTCATCCCACTGAGTTCAGAGGGCAAAGCCAAACAGAGCGGGGTACCCAAAACGACATTCCCCAGCTTGTGCATAGCCTAGGGCAGGGGTAGGCAACCTCGGCTCTTTTATGACTCATGGACTTCAACTCCCAGCATTCCCGAGTCAGTACAGCTGACTCGGGAATTCTGGGAGTTGAAGTCCATGTAGGGTTGCCAGGTCTGCTTCCAAAAAATAGCGGACAAGCGGGGGGTGAGGGGGTGGGGGGGTGTTAAGTAGTAAAAAAAGTAGACTGTACAGCTTTAGATTACGTACCATTTCATCATAAAGTTTTTGAATGAAAAAAATGTCCACTATTTTGTGAAAATAAATAGTGAACATAATGTGAAAAAAGTGGACTGTCCACTCAAATAGTGGACACCTGGCAACCCTAAGTCCATGAGTCATAAAAGAGCCGAGGTTGCCTACCCCTGGCCTAGGGGTAGGCAACCTTGGCTCCTTTATGACTCGTGGACTTCAACTCCCAGAATTCCTGAGCCAGCATGGCTCAGCTTGGAAACCTCTCCCTTTCCCCTCAGCGTGGCTGGCTCAGGGATTCTGGGAGTTGAAGTCCACGAGTCATAAAAAGAGCCAAGGTTGCCCGCCCCCGGCATAGCCAATGGCCAGAAAACGTCATTGCCTGGCTCTGCTTCCTGTCTGTCAGAACTCAGGACTTCATCCGAGAAGACTCTTTGGCTAGCAGGGATAGGCAACCTCGGCTCTTTTATGACTCATGGACTTCAACTCCCAGAATTCCTGAGCCAGCTCTGCTGGCTCAGGAATTCTGGGAGTTGAAGTCCATGAGTCATAAAAGAGCCGAGGTTGCCTACCCCTGGGCTAGCTGCAAATCCCACCCTCTGCTCTATGGCCTCCAACAGACTCCTAGACTAGCAAAAGCTTGGAGGACTTTTTGAGGGACCCAGAGCAGGACCCGAGTCGGAAAGCGTCAACAATGGACCGTCAGGGGGCATTTCTTTGACTGGGAGCATCGCCGCCGTGAGAAGCTTCTTCCCAGGTGAAGTAAAGTCAGTCCTCCCCCCCCACCCTTAGCCTTCAAACAGGGGTGTCAAACTGGCGGCCCGAGGGCCGGATGCGTCACGCGCAGGCCACACCCCTCGCCATCCGGGTTCCGCAAAAGGCAAAACAAAACAAGACAAAACAAAAAAAAACCCGTCGCGATACGTCACGTGACGCGATCGAGTTTGACACCCGTGCATCCAAGGTTAACACCAGGAGCGCAGAACCTGTGCTGAGCCGCCCTGTTTTTTTTTTTTATTTATTATTATTATTATTATTATTATTATTATTATTATTATT
>NW_015387227.1:233953-245574 GCF_001527695.2 Protobothrops mucrosquamatus
AGAAAGAAAGAAAAAGAAAGAAAGAAAAAAGAGGAAGGAAGGAAGGAAAAAAGAAAGAAAGAAAGAAAGAGGAAGGAAGGAAGGAAGAGAAAGAAAGAGGAAGGAAGGAAGGAAGGAAGAAAAAGAAAGAAAGAGGAAGAAAGGAAAGAAAGAAAGAAAGATGTAGAGGGAAAAGTAGGGCGTCGATAGGCGCCAGCACTCTTGGCCAGAGAAGGGATGTGGGGAGAGCTCCATTCTGCCAAGACAGCTCTCCATTCCGGGCCAACTAGATTTCTCATTGCGAGAAAGGAGGGGGGTGCTGAAGCTGGGCGGCTCTTTACTCAGGCCCAGTTACAAAGTGGCTTCCTTTAAAGTCTTCTGGATTTCTCTCTGGGCCACAGGCAGCGGGACCTGAGGGAAACAAAAGGCCGAGAGCTTGGGTTGAACAATCCCAGAGAAGTGCGAACCCGAGCAGTTTTCTGTCCTCTGCCCCATTTCAGAGAGCAGGCCAGAAACCCCAGCAAGCCGGAACTCTGAGGCAACTGAGGCACGCAAAGTGCCCCCTTCTCCAGGAGCCAAGAGGCTTTTTTTGGGGGGGGGGAGGACTGCCCTTCTTAGCTCCAAAGGGAGGGGGCAATGACATGGAGGAGCTTCATGCAGGCTCCTCCTCTCCAAGTCTGGATCTGTCTCTCCCAAGCCGAAAACGTGGACAACAATCGGGACCCCTTTTTAATCACCCACCTGCTCTTTCTTTTCTTTTCTTTTTTACCAGAAAGGAAATAGTTCACATTCCCAAGAAAATGCTCCCCTCTGCACCGGCTAATCATTAACCTGACATGAGGAAAGTTCCCAGGGCAAACACGGCCTATGAGAGAGGCCGCAAAAGACAGACAGGCTGCCTTTCCTCTCATGCCCGCTTTGTGATGCTTCCTTGCTGGAAGGCCTGGCCCACGAGTTCTGAGAGAACCAGATTCCTGCCCAGGCAGCAAACCGTGGCTCCGGGGGAATTGGGATCGTTGAAGCCCTACTACGGGCATTCTCGTCTCGTCTCCTCGCAAGAGAAACTCTTGAGAGGGCTTGTCAGGCCTTTGGTGTTTCTCCCCTGAGAAAATCCCAGGAGTGTGGAAGAGTTGCGAGCAGGCTGGGAAAGGCGCCGCTCAGCCGCCCCCTCTTGGGTTTGGTGCTGCTGCTGTGCCGAAGTAGACAAGGCCTTTTCTGCTGAGGCACCAGGCCTGCATGAAGCTTCCTAATGTGGAGTTTTGGTACACTAGTGCAGGGGTCTGCAACCTTGACCACTTTAAGACTTGTGGACTTCAGTTCCCAGAATTCTTCAGCCAGCTATGCTGGCTGAGGAATTCTGGGAGGTGAAGTCCACAAGTCTTAAAGTGGTCAAGGTTGCAGACCGAGGAATTCCGGGAGCTGAAGTCCACAAGTCTTAAAGTGGTCAAGGTTGCAGACCGAGGAATTCCGGGAGCTGAAGTCCACAAGTCTTAAAATGGTCAAGGTTGCAGACCGAGGAATTCCGGGAGCTGAAGTCCACAAGTCTTAAAGTGGTCAAGGTTGCAGACCGAGGAATTCCAGAAGCTGAAGTCCACAACTCTTAAAGTGGTCAAGGTTGCAGACCAAGGAATTCTGGGAGCTGAAGTCCACAAGTCTTAAAGTGGTCAAGGTTGCAGACCGAGGAATTCCGGGAGCTGAAGTCCACAAGTCTTAAAGTGGTCCAGGTTGCAGACCCCTGCATTAGACATTTTCACAAGTGAATGAAAAGCACTTCAAAGGCTGCATCTGCTGATGCCAGCTGTACACTGCATAGTATTGATTGTACACTCACATGTACATACAACACACTATTATTGTTAGTATTTCACCACCACCACACTGTATGTATACACACCTCCTGCAACTCACCTTCCCCAACTCAACTCCCCCCTCCAATACAAAAACTTCAAAACCTATGTTGTTGTTAATTGCGAAGTCCTGGCGACCCCATGGACAACGTTCCTCCAGGCCTTCCTATCCTCTACCATCTTATGGAGTCCATTTAAGCTCAAGCCTACTGCTTCAGTGACCCCATCCAGCCACCTCACTCTCTGTCGTCCCCTTCTTCTATTGCCCTCAATCTTTCTCAAAACCCAATAACTGGGCAATATTATTAACACCAAATAAAATGCCACGAGAGCATTTCAGTTGCAGAACCCATAGGCTAAACATTTAGAACATCTGTAGGTCTTTTTGTATGATATATATTTTTTTTATTATTTGTGAATTGGCAGCCATTGCAGCAACTTGTTTTGAATCAAGTGAATCAAGCAACTTTTGTTTTGATGACTGGTGGGGAAAAGAAGATGGAAAGAGAAGTTGGATACAGTAAAACCCAAACCTGTCAGAAAGCAATGTTAAGGAGAAATGGTGTGTGTGTGTGTGTGTGTGTGTGTGGTTCAGCATTAAGTGTTACTCATCCATAGCTGAAATAGCACAAAGCAGCCCTGTTGCAGATTCCTATCTTGCCTTATTATTCCATCACTTCCAAGCATAATAGAATAGCAGTATAGCAGAGTTGGAAGGAACAGAATAACAGATTTGGAAGGGACCTTGGAGGTCATCTAGTCCAACCCCACGCCCAAGCAGGAAACCCTACACCATTTCTGACAGATGGCAGTCCAGTCTCTTCTTGAAAGCTTCCAGTGATGAAACTCCCACAACATCTGAAGGCAAACTGTTCCATTGGTCAGGGTTAGGGTTGAGGGGCCTGGGAGGTCTTCTAGTCCAACCTCCTGCTTGAGCAGGAGACCTTATAACATTCTGGACAAATGCTTGTCCAATCTCTTCTTGAAAAACTCCAGATTGAGCACCCACAACTTGTGGAAGAAAGCCTTTCCACTGATTGATTGTTCTCACTGTAGGAAATTTCTCATTAATTCTACATTAGACCTCTCTTTGATAACTTCCCATCCATTACTGGCATTGAAGTCAGGCTGATTGGTCTGTAGTTTCCTGGATCCATTTTCTTTCCTTTTTTTTGGAGATTGGAACCACATCAAGTCTTTTCTAGTCCTCTAGTAGTTCCCCTTTTCTGCCTGGTGGGGTAAAAAGATGCCTAAGCGATTTTCAAGACCAAAGATGCATGTCATCCATGTCACTATTGCATCTTTGCTTGTTCTGATTCAAAAATGGTCTTTCTTGAGTTCTTCTAGCCCAGGGGTAGGCAACCTTGGCTCTTTTATGACTCGTGGACTTCAACTCCCAAAATTCCTGAGCCAGCCATGCTGAGGGGAAAGGGAGAGGTTTCCAAGCTGAGCTATGCCGGCTCAGGAATTCTGGGAGTTGAAGTCCACGAGTCATAAAAGAGCCAAGGTGGCCTACCCCTGCTCTAGCACAAACTGTCCTGCTGTCCAGTTTGTCTGAAAAGCATTATGCAAAGATAAGGTAGAGGCTAGAGCAGGGGTAGACAAATTTGGTTCTTTTATGACTGGTGGACTTCAACTCCCAGAATTCCTGAGCCGGCATGGCTCAGCTTGGAAACCTCTCCCTTTCCCCTCAGCATGGCTGGCTCAGGAATTCTGGGAGTTGAAGTCCACGAGTCATAAAAGAGCCAAGGTTGCCTACCCCTGGGCTAGAGGGAAGGTAGAGTTGTAAGTCTGCACTGCAGTTACTGGCCTTCTGAGGCTGCTGTAAGCAGGGACACATCTCCCTGTTCATAACTTTTAGGGCCCGTTACTTTGACAGTGAGAGAATCAGGGCTCATACTTTTCTTAACCACCATTGGTAGGAGAAGTGGGTCTTCCAGGTGCTTGTTATTCTGGCATTCAAAACCCCACTTCTCTTCTCTCCCTGTTTTTCTTGCCACCCATAGAAGAAAAGCAGGGAGAACAGATCCTTTGGGGAGCCAGTCCTCTGCCCCACAGAATTACACCAGAAAACCCACTCAGCTTCCCCTTTTGCCCTGGGGAGGCAGGAGAAGAGAAACAACTGAGAACTATTCCTTTGATCTTTCTCCCTTGGAGGCATCACTCCCAGTGACTAAGAAATCGACAGCAGAATTCCTGCAGGTCTTCTAATACAATTTACGGACACCAAAGGAGGATTTTTCCACCGCACCTTATTCTCTCTCCCTACTAAGTAGGGATGCAGAATAGGGACTCTGTCTACCAAAGAAGTAGGGCCTACTTCTTTGGTAGACAGAGTCCCTATTCTGCATCTCTGTCGAGACAGAACAGGGGTTTGAAGTTTAGTCAGCATTTTTTCTTTTTTCTTTTTAATTTTAATTTTTCCTTTTTTCCACTATACAACAAAAATAAAACTAAAAAAAAAAATATATTTTTTCCCTTAACAAAACTGTGTTATACATCTCATATATATTATTTACAATTTATTTACGTCAGTAATCACGTCTTTTTCTTTCTTTGTTCTAGCCAATCATAACATTTGTTCCATATTTCATAAAATTCTGTTGCCTCCTTGTCTTTTAATTCTAGCGTAAGTTTATTCATTTCCACGCATTCGAGAATTTTGTATATAATCATATCGTTTGTAGGTATGCTTTCACCCTTCCAACACTGAGCATATACTATACGGGCTGCTGTCAATATATATATATAATGATGTGCTGGAGTTGCTTTTTGATCTTTAAATTTATTATACCCAGAAGAAATAGTTCAGGTTTGAATTCAATTTGCACCTTAGTTATCTCCTGTATCCAGTTCCCTATCCGTTCCCAATAGCTCTTTGCTTTAGGGCACAGCCACCACATGTGATAGAATGTTCCTTCCTTATTTTTACATTTCCAGCATTCCGAATTCATATTTTTGTACATTTTGGCAAATCTCGCCGGTGTTAAATGCCATCTATAAAACATTTCAGTCAGCATTTTTTCAACCCAGCATACTTTCCTGCCCACCTTCTACCCACAGGATGGCAACACTATTGCTTGTAGAAGAGCCCTAACTCTATAATGCTGTCCTGATCAGTGAGTGTGCCAAACTCAGGCGATTGATATTCTCCCCATTGCTTTGCTCTCTTCCCTGTCAATCAGAGTCCTTCAGGCTGGTGAAGATAGTCTGGCTTTAGTATGGTCTGGTTTCTTGAGGCTAGTTAGTCAGCTCCTTCTCCCACAATCCACTAGGGCAGGGGGTAGGCAACCTTGGCTCTTTTATGACTCATGTACTTCAACTCCCAGAATTCCTGAGCCAGCCATGCTGAGGGGAAAGGGAGAGGTTTCCAAGCTGAGCCATGCTGGCTCAGGAATTCTGGGAGTTGAAGTCCACGAGTCATAAAGGGGGCCATAGTTCCCCTTGCTGGCAGGCTCAGGAATTCTGGGAGTTGAAGTCCACGCTTCATAAAAGAGCCGAGGTTGCCTACCCCTGCCCTAGGGCAACTCAGTTAAAAAAAATGGGAAGAAACATAATGGAAGACACAAGAGGAGAAACAGCACTAGGGAGGAGGGAGAGAGGCCCTGCCATGATTTTGTATGATGAGATGCTTTTACACCCCCCTTTTCCTTCAGGGAGAAGGAAAAGGAAATACTTTAATCAACAAATATAGGGGAAATTGGCAAGCCCTAATTTAACATCCCTCATAATTTCAAGTCACTATGATGAAGAAAAATGGAGCAGCTGCAAGTAAATCTAAACATATATTTCAGAATATGGTTGCAGTGTATGCAGTTAGAAAGGTGGAATTCTGTTTATTTCAGGAGTGAATTCCTATGGTTGCTTTCTTCTCCCAAATAAAACAGTGTATAGGTATGATTTCCTATATTGCTGGGAATCTGAAGAGAACTTCATGCAAGAAACAAAAAGGAGTGTGTGTGGAATTGACAAGTATAAAAGAATTCAAGAAACAGTATACCAGGGCAGACAGGGCCAGGGATGAAATGGCCATACCAAAGGCTGGCTGAAAAACAGAGGAAATGGACTATGTCTATGTCTCCCAACAGATCACTGGACCTATCCACTGTTGATCACCTAACTTCACTTCCAAGGTGGCAAAATGATGCAGATTTTACAGACACACACACACACACACACACTCATTTGTGATGGAAATGCTACTTTTATGCTTGTTACAACTAATGATGATTGAGTTTCACTCAATGCCCCAGGATGAACTAGAAGTAATGTCATGGGAATAGTGCAGAAAACTGACAATGTTGACACATTGTTATTGCGCAGTGTTAACACACAATGGGGAAAGGACCTTAGACTCATAAGGACCAGGATGCCATTGGGGCATTGCCCCAAAATAACATTAGGGACTATAGTTATAGGTTTTCAGCACTGAAAACTATAGTTGTTGATGCAACCACAGATAACTTATGATTAACCAGTGTTCCAAGTTCCTTTTCATATCCATCATTTTAAATATGGTTTTAAATATACGTTGCCCATAAACTTGATTTTTTAACTGATGAAGTTTACATTTCACTCTATTAAACACCAGTGTGTTATTTGCAAGGCAGTTCTCTAGGCTAACAAGATCGTTCTGAATTTTTATTGTCTTCTAGCATACACTATTAACTATGCCATTTAACTTTTCGTCACCTGTGAATTTGATAACTGTTTCCTTATCTTTTACTTCTTTATCAAAGCTAATAGTGAAAATGTTGCGTTGAATCTTGTAGCATTCCAGTTTTATGAGGAACCTTTGATGAGCAGACTTTTAGTACCGTTTTCACGCCAGATTTTATCCACCTACTATCTTGCCCATTATAAACTAGTTTGCTAATCATAACATCAAGGAAAGCTATCCAATTATATCTTTGTAGGCAAGATACAATACGTCCATTGCATTCCCACAGTCTATTAAGGATCGTATCAACATGAATAAAAGTGAAATAGGTTTATTCTGACAAGCTTAGGTTTTGTTTTTGTTGTTTTTTTACTGATTCTCACCCTAGGCTAGACATTGATCTCTTTACGATCTGCTTTAGAATCCTCCCTAGTATTGACGCCTGATTTATCTTTAATTCTCCAAATCCTCCCTTTCCAACATTTTCCTCGTGGCAAGCATCTAATACTTTATATGTTCTCTAGGATATAGGTTCAGCCATTCCTCACTAAACCTCAGTAAATTAGTGAACCAGGTCAACGTCAACAGACATTCCCTGATTGTTTTTTTCAAATTCAAGCTGAAATTGTCCTTCTACCAGCTCTTCATAACCACCTGATAGCCTCTTCATAGAGAAGGTTTAGTCAAAATGAGAGCTGAGTAATTTTCTTTATCTAGTCTCCATTTATTATACTCACTTAGCAGCTGGTTTCTTTCTCTTTTCTTTTCAGTTTGAAAATATTTGTAGAAAGTATCTGCAGAAGTAACACTTTGCCTCTAGGGCAGTGATGGCGAACCTTTTAGAGACCGAGTGCCCAAACTGCAACCCAAAACCCACTTATGTATTGCTGGGTGCAGGGTGGGCATGGCCCACTCGGCGGGCATAGCTACAGTGGGCTTGGCAGACTGGGTGGGCGTGGCCACTGGATGGGCGTGGCTGCAGTAGTCATGGCAGATTGGGTGGGCATGGCCAGGGTGGGCGTGGTCACCTTGATGTTGCTTATGGGGAGGGATACCTGTGGGAGCCGGGCAGGGTTGGGGGAGATCCAGGGGGTCTCTAGCGGGTGGGATGGTGGGCTCCCCAATGGCGGCTCCAGGCTGGCTGGCCTTAGGCCAGTGATGGCGAACTTTTAGAGACCACGTGTGCTGGGGCGAATGCGCGTGCCCACAGAGAGGGCTCCACGTGCTGCCTCTGGCCCGCATGCCATAGGTTCACCACCACTGCTCTAGGGTGAGTGCAAGGCAGAAAGGCACAAGTGTATAATTAACGCACCCGAGTAGGTGTTTTGTTGCCCAATGGTCAAAATATCTGTAGCCAATTTTTATTTTGTTTTGTTGGCTTGTTTGAGAACAGTGTTGTGAGAAATATCTTTGTTGGTCACAGTAGGGTCACAGGACAGGTAAGGAAACTGAGTAATTTTTAAAGTGAAATTTGTCTTAGGACAGCACTGGATCTTGGGGTCGAGAAAGGATCTCTTTGGATGTTGAATGGACAAGACTCTGGGAGATGGGGTCTAGGCCTAGGAGGGTACTTTAAGATATGCCATAGATCAGAAATATAATAATGCAGCCTGGACCATTTGCTAATAGGAGTGTTGCTTCCTCGGGGACTTGCCTGGCTTATTTTCACTCAGTTTAACTGTAGCACCAGCTCATCTAATATTTTGCTTATAGCCTCATTTCCCAGTTGTCTGCAGTGGGCTTCTCTTGGGAAGAGCTGCTTGAATGGTGTCCATGCAGAGCAGGGGTCTTCAAACTTGGCCCTTTTATGACTTGTGGACTTCAACTCCCAGAATTCCTCAGCCAGTCTCTTTCTAAAAGCCTCCAACAATGGGGCACCCTCAACTTCTGAAGGCAAGCCATTCCATTGGTTGATTGTTCTCAGTTAGGAAATTTCTCCTTAGTTCTAGGTTGCTTCTCTCCTTGAATCATTTCCATCCTTTTTTTCCTTGTCCTGCCTTTAGGCACTTTGGAGAATAGCTTGACTCCCTCTTCTTTGTGGCAGCCCCTGAGATACTGGAACACTGCTATCATGTCCCCCCTCGTCCTTCTCTTCATTAAACTAGACATACCCAATTCCAGCAACCGTTCCTCGTATGTTTTAGCCTCCAGTCCCCTAATCATCCTTGTTGCTCTTTTCTGCACTCTTTCCAGAGTCTCAACATCTTTTTTATATTGTGGTGACCAAAACTGGATGCAGTATTCCAAGTGTGGTCTTACTAAGGCTTTGTAAAATGGTACTAGAACTTTATGTGATTTTGATTTTATCCCTCTGTTAATGAGGGATCTTGAGCCTGTCTTCTGGTGTGTTGTCTATTCCTGCCAGCTTAGCGTTGTCTGTGTATTTGATGAGTTCCCTTTTTATTTCCTCATCTAGATCATTCATGAAGATGATTGAAGAGCGCTGGGCCAAGAACTTACTGCTTACTTCCCTCCATATGGATATAGTTCTCTTAAGGACTACACATTGAGTATGGTTTGTCAGCCAGTTACAAATCCATCAGGTGCTGCTGCTGTCAATCCCACATTGTTTTAGCTTATCAAGAAGGAGGTTGTAATCTAATTTGTCAAATGCCTTGCTGAAATCTAAGTATGCTATGTGCACAGCATTTCACTAATCAACTAGTCACTTTATCAAAGAATGAAATAAGATTGGTTTGGCATGATCTGTTTTTGATGACCCCATGTTGGCTTCTGGTTACACCTTTGATTGCTTCTAAGTGTTCACAAATACGTTGCTTAATTATCTTTTCCAAGATCTTCCCAGGTGTTGATGTCAGGCTGATTGGTCTGTAATTTCCTCGATCTGTAATTTCCCCCCTCCCCCTTTTTTTTTGAAGATGGAAACCACATCAGTTCTTTTCCAGTCCTCAAGTAGTTCCTCGGTGCTCCAAGTTTACCTATCACTGGAAATGAGGAAAGGAGAATGAGAGGTTTAGAAAGAAGAATCCCAAAGAATACCATATTCTGGAATAGGAAATAATTTGTTGTTGTTAGTTGCGAAGTGGTGTCCGACCCATCGCGACCCCATGGACAACGTTCTTCCAGGCCTTCCTGTCCTCTACCATCTTCTGGAGTCCCTTTAAGCTCACGCCTACTGCTTCAGTGACTCCATCCAGCCCCCTCATTCTCTGTCGTCCCCTTTTTCTATTGCCCTCCATCTTTCCCAGCATTAGGCTCTTCTCCAGTGAGTCCTTCCTTCTCATTAGGTGGCCAAAGTACTTGAGTTTCAACTTCAGGATCTGGCCTTCTAAAGAGCAGTTGGGGTTGATCTCCTCTATGACTGACCGGTTTGATCACCTTGCAGTCCAGGGGACTTGCAGGAGTCTTCTCCAGCACCATAGTTCAAAGGCCTCCATTCTTTGTCACTCAGCCTTTCTTATGCTCCAATAATTATATAATAATTATATAATAATTACCATGCATCTTACTAGCTTTTTTTCCCCTGGGTCAGCTAATGAAGATCACCCCATACTGCTTTTCTCACATAAGTGATGAGGAAAACCACAGCCCTCCCAGGATCTGGACAGCAATTCACTGGCCACTATTGGCACTGACATTTCCTCACTAATGATTTATATGTAGTTTGCCGTTATTGATTTAAAGCACCATCTACCCCCTCCTTGGTTCAGTATTAAAAAAAACAACAACGCAATCATCAATTCAGCTGTCCACATTGCCCGTCTTTTGCTTGCCTCTGAGAATCCCCAGAAAATCCTATGGTCTGGATTTGTGCGTGTGGGTAGTTACAGCCAAGGTAGTTGTTTTTGTTTCCCCTTCTGGGTTTGCTGTGCCGAACGTAACATGTTGCCAGACAATGTGGAAACATCTATCAAATCAAGATTACCATTGCACTTATGAGGTAGGTCTGGATTGCTATAGATTTCTCCCGTTTCCAACCCTATGTACTTTTTGACTCTCTCAATTTTTTAAAAACAAAGTAAAATGAAGAAAGATATGTGAACGTGGCCATCAACCATACATGTCTGTACAAAATAAGCATTTAACTAAGTGTCTGAGCAGTGCCAGATTCTAACTTGGATGATAATCAGAGAGGGAAGAACTAGAGCAATGGCTGTCTGGGAAAAGAAAGATGATGTAGGGCAGTTACAGATTCCTGGATGATAGTCAGTTACTTCACCAGAGAAAGCATGGAGGACAAGAATAATGAAATGTGGAACTCACTTATACAAAATGCAGTGGTTTAACTATGATCGTAGTTTATAAATGTATTAGAAATAAATATACGCTTGATATTTACATTAAATTAGTATATAATTGTAACTTGTAAGGATGCATTACGTTTTTTTTTCTGTCGTATATTTTATTTTTTTCATTTTTAAATCACTTTTTATGCATTGTTTCTTTCTTGGGAATGTATGTATAGTACCTTCATTATAATTATTTTTGTTTTATTTTTTTTATCTGTCATTATTTTAAAGCCAATAAATAACTAAAGGATCGAGACATTGACAGAAATTGGCATCATGTTTATCAAAAGCCCAGTTTGATCATGATTGTACTCTGTGTTTTCTTGACATCTCAAGAAGACAAAGCCTCTTTGTGTGTCTCAGTGTGTTTGTCTTGGAAGGGGACTCAAGGAATAGAACCAGAGGAGAGGCAAGTCCTGGCATGAACAGGCAGCAGTGGAGGGTGGCTGCTTGCCATGCGGGAGGAGGCAGCTTACATGGTTTGAAGATGGGTGAGGACACTTTTGGACTAAGAGGGAGAAAGCCCCGTTAAAAGGGAGCCATTAGACCAAACTGATACATACACACACACACACACACACACACACACACACATGCATATGCATATACACACACACACATATATATACATATACACACATCTCTCTCTCTCTCTCTCTCTCTCTCTCTCTCTATCTATCTATCTATCTATCTATCTATCTATCTATCTATCTATCTATCTCTATATCCCTATCTCTATCTCTATCTCTATCTCTATATCTATCTATCTATCTATCTATCTATCTATCTATCTCTATATCCCTATCTCTATCTCTATCTCTATCTCTATATCTATCTATCTATCTATCTATCTATCTATCTATCTATCTATCTATCTATCTATCT
>NW_015387227.1:245850-250215 GCF_001527695.2 Protobothrops mucrosquamatus
TCTCTCTCTCTCTCTCTCTCTCTCTCTCTCTCTCTCTCTCTCTCTCTCTCTCTCTCTCTCTCTCTCTCTCTCTCTCTCTCTCTCTCTCTCTCTCTCTCTCTCTCTCTCTCTCTCTCTCTCTCTCTCTCTCTCTCTCTCTCTCTCTCTCTCTCTCTCTCTCTCTCTCTCTCTCTCTCTCTCTCTCTCTCTCTGTATCTGTATCTGTATATCTACCTACCTACCTATATATATCCTTCTAGGCATATATCTATCCATATATATTCTCCTTAGGCATGAAGCCAGCAGGATGGGTTGTGTCAGTCCCTCTTTCTCAGCCATGGAAGCAGGAGGCAAAAGGCAAACCAGTTCCAAAAAAAACCTTGCCAAGAAATCTGCAGGGACTAGTGCAGGCAATGTCCAGAAGTCAATGTTAACTTGAAGACAAACAAGAAAACAAACAAACAAACAAAATTTCTTAAAACTCCCCCTTTTTTGGAAATGGAGAAATTGAAATGTTCAGGGTGGGGGAATGGGAAATAAACCACAACATCTATTTTAAATCCTTCATTGCCTTCTGGATACTGCTACAGGAAAAGGCAGGAGTACTTCGTTGAAATATACGCTTTGTAGTCTTGCAAAAAAAAAAAAAAGATGTTATGCAAATATAACTCCTCTTCCTCAGATGAAAGAATGTCTATCTGCTGTTCTTTCCTATCTTTTTTGAAATCTAGAGAGAAGGGGATGTAAATAGTGGGAGGGGACAAGTGACTGGTATAAAAAGATAAATAGCTGGCTGGCTAATGGCTAGTGAGGAGGAACACACAATTCTATCCCCAAACATTCCCCAAAGTGCTAAATCCCCATATCTGGTACATTGCCAACATACCACCTCATTATCATCACCTGAAGGTAATGAGAGACAAAACATGATGGAACAGAATCTGCTTGAGTGAAAAAAAATTCTGCTTTGGTTCTGTAACCCATAGTCTTAACAGAATAACAGAATAACTGGGTTGAAAGGGACCTTGGAGGTCTTCTAGTCCAACCCCCTGTTCAAGCAGGAGACCCTATACCATTCGAGACAAGTGGCTGTCTAATCTCTTCTTAAAAGCCTCCAGTGATGAAGCACCCACAACTTCTGAAGGCAAGCTGTTCCACTGGTTTGTTGTCCTGTTAGGAAGTTTCGCCTTCATTCCAAGTTGCTTCTCTACTTGATTAGCTTCCCTCCATCGTTTCTTGTCTTGATTTCTGTGCTTTGGAAAATAGGTTGACCCCCTCTTCTTTGTGGCAGCCCCTCAAACATTTGAACCCTGCAATCATATCACCCCAGTCCTTCTTTTCACTAGACTAGACATACTTGAAGAATCTTTCAATCATTCTTCATCCAAGAAGCTTCTTCAGGTCTGACTGGATGGTGGGGAATGGAAGGATCCACCATCCAGTCAGGGCTGAAGAAACTTCTTGGATGAAAAGCAAAACGTCTTCAAAGAAAAACAAGAAAGTCCAGTTGCCTCCTGAAAAAAAACACCTTTGGGACAACCATGACCTGGATGACTGTCCATAGACATTTAGTAATGTTGTATAGTTTTGGAGAAGGGTCAATTGTGGCTGTAAAGGACCCAATTGTGCTGTGTGTAAAGTGAAAGGATGGAGAAGGCTTTATAGGACTCTATGAATCACTAGGAAGACAAGGGCCTAATTGAATTTTCCAAGAAGCTTAGGTAGAATTTTAAAAAAGCAACCTGGTTCATAATAAATATACCTGTGCGCTGGTCTGAAAAGTTGAAAACCTTAAGAGTTATGTTTGAATGAAATGAAGTACAGCTAAATTCTAGTCTTTAAAACTTTTTCAACTTCTATATATGACAGAATGCCTGAAACTGGCAGGTACAGTTAGCTGCAAAATATCCAGGATATAAGCCTCTTGATTGGAGTGACATGAATAGGCCTTGTTCCCCCCCACCCCCCCCGAAATATTTTGATAGGGAAAATATAATTCACAAGGAGAGACACACAGCCTAGATCTTTGAATCAGTTGCTGTAGCCTGCTTCCAATTAACAGCTTTCTGCAAAAGCAACTTCAGGCTTAAGTCTCTTGTAAGTTGGTTATAAATGAATACAAATAAGCTGCTGCCTTCACTGGACTAAAACCCCTTTGCCTGCCCTGTGCCTGATGGCAGGTCGAACTGTATTCAAGGAGCCACACAAGTTGACTGCTGCAAAATTCAAATCCTAGTTTCAGATTAACTGTGCCACCTCAGGGAGCTGGATTCCCAGGGGCAGGTGACAGACAGGGATTAGACTAAAGCAGGGGTAGGCAACCTCGGCTCTTTTATGACTCATGGACTTCAACTCCCAGAATTCCTGAGTCAGGAATTCTGGGAGTTGAAGTCCATGAGTCATAAAAGAGCCGAGGTTGCCTACCCCTGGACTAAACGGAGCCTAATCAGTAGCCCCTGAGTTCTCAGGACACTTCCAGGTAGAGGGAGGCGTGCAGGATTTGGCCCAGAGCCACAGAGTGCCTGTCCCGTTGGGAGCCAGGCGGACACATTGAGAGGTGCTGGAGACGGGGCCCTCCTTTCCACCAAGAACCGGATGGATGCCAGGGGAAAGTGGCCAGGGTTTGGCAAGGGCCTTATCTGCCGGGCTGCTCTTATTTAATAATAATAATAATAATAATAATAATAATAATAATAATAATAATAATAATAATAATAATAATAATAATAATAATAATAATAATAATAATAATAATAAAGCTGGAAGGGACCTTGGAGGTCTTCTAGTCCAACCCCCTGCTCAGGCAGGAAACCCTACACCATTTCAGACAAATGGCTGTCCAGTCTCTTCTTAAAAACTTCCAGTGTTGGAGCATTCACCGCTTCTGGAGGCAGGTTGTTCCACTGGTTAATTGTTCTAACTGTCAGGAAGTTTCTCCTTAGTTCCAGGTTGCTTCTCTCCTTGATTACTTTCCATCCGTTGCTTCTTGTCCTGCCTTCAAGCGCTTTGGAGAATAGCCTGACCCCTTCTTCTTTGGGGCAGCCCCTGAGATATTGGAAGACTGCTATCCTGTCCCCCCTCGTCCTTCTCTTCGTTAAACTAGGCATACCCAATTCCAGCAGCCGTTCCTTGTATGTTTTAGCCTCCAGTCCCCTAATCATCTTTGTTGCTCTTCTCTGTACTCTTTCTTTTTTCTTTTTCTTAGCAGCATCTTTTCCTGCCCTTTGCAGCTCCTTGATGGCTAATACAGCGAGGCTGGTGGCCGCCGGCTCGCCTCGTCAGGAGCGCTTCCGACGGGGCTGCCGTTGCTTTCTTCCCCTCGGACGGCAGCCGTCCCCTCCAAAGATCGGATCGCGTCCTCGGACTCACCCAGCTGCCCGCTTTTTTTTTTTTCATCCCTCTCCTTATTCTCTGGGTGTTGTTTGAACTTTCCCGGGCTCTGCGCAAGATAGGCTTTAAAGCGCAGAGAAGGGCCCTGGGCGCGTTGCTCCCATCCTCTTGATTCGCTTCGGAATTCTCCCCACGAAGAGACCCTTGACAGTCGCTCCAGGAGCCGGAGTGGAAAGGATTCCAGCCGGCTAACTTGGTGGTGCCTTTTTTCTGGCGGTCGTAGACAGAGAAGAGACTTAAGCGGCTCTTTTCTCTCTCTCTCTCTTGACACATTTTTTCCCTCTCCTTTGCGCTTCTCCCAACGGCAAAAAAATAAGAGGTGTGCGCGCCTCAAACGTAGCTGGCGGCGAAGATGGATTTTCCAGGTGCCCGAAAAGACCAGGCATGGGGGTGCCCTTTTCTTTGCCAATTCTGAGTCGGCCGTCCGGCCCTGACAAGACGTTTTTCCCAAGCTGGCCCTCGGTGCCTCTTCAGCCAAACTTCCAACTTTTTCAGTAAAAGCGCAGGGACGAAGTCAGAAGACCTACAGCCAGTGCCTACTCTTCTTCCCGGTTCTTGTCCTGAGCGCCTGGGGAAAATCTTGGTCGTCTTTGGACCAGGGTGTGTGTGTGTGTGTTTGGGTGGGGGGAAGGGTTCTTTTGATCTGGTGGTGCAAGCCAGGGGAGGCTCCCCCAGAAAAGGCACTGGATTCCTTCTCTCTATCTCCCCCCCTTTGGTTAGCCAGAACAGGGGCAGATTTGATGGGCGTAATTTTAATTCGCTGCGCCACCCGTTCAGAACCTGTGGAGGAGCAAAATCAGAAGCCGCCCTTGTGCCTCGCTCTCTCTGCTGGCTAACTGGGAGGGTCCCATCTTCCTGACGGTACTTTCACCCCCCTCAACTCCGCAGCACTCCAAACATTTTCTTGTATTTGAAGCCTTGCTCCTTTGACCTGTTGGCTGTGGAGAGAGAGAGAGAGGGAGGGAGGGAAAGAGAGGGAGAGAGAGAGAGAGAGAG
>NW_015387227.1:251177-253950 GCF_001527695.2 Protobothrops mucrosquamatus
AGCGCAGCGAGAAGACGTGGGTAGCTTCAGAATCAAGCGCTCCGAGACGTTTCTTCAAGCCGGCCACCGGTCGAAACCTCTCTGAGCGCTTAATTCTGAACCTACTCAGCCTTCTCGCTGCGGTGGCCGCGCGCAGCTCCCGGGCGCTCTCTCTCTGCCACAGCCAACAGGTCTAAGGAGCGGGGCTTCTTCAACTGGCCGCAAAAAATGCACCCGCAGGCAAGCCTCGGAGGCGCCTTGCTTGGCGGTGACTCAGTTTCCCCTCTCGTTTGGTTCCTTCAGCATCCACAAACTATCTGAGAGTCCGGGTGGGGGGGGGGGCACAACCTGCTGAGTTTCCTGTTGCTGGGAGCCAAGGGTCGATACGGCTGTAGCGAATTAAAATTACGCCTGTAAAATCTGCCCCCCCCCCGCGCGATTGTTGGAGAGTGCCACTACCAGGGGGCGAGGAAGCAGCGCCCGCTGCCCGCCGCTCTCCTTGCTTCGCGCGGGGGCCCTTTCCCGACTGAGCCGACTCAATCGGTTAGACGGTCTTGAAATGCCTCTATCTATACTATAGAGGAAAAGAGAGAGGAAAGAGAGAGAGAAAGAGAAAGAGAGAGGAAAGAGAGAGAAAGAGAAAGAGGGAGGAAACAGAGAAAGAGAGAGAGGAAAGAGAAAGAGAGGAAAGAGAGAAAGAGAGAGAGAGAAAAGAGAGAAAGAGAGAGAGAAAAAGAGAGAGGAAAGAGAGAGAAAGAGAAACGGGGAGAGGAACGAGGGAGAGAGAGAGGAACGAGGGAGAGAGAGAAGAGAGAGGAAAGAGAGAGGAAAGAGAAAGAAAGAGAGGAAAGAGAGAAAGAGAGAAAAGAGAAAGAGAGAGAGGAGAGAAACAGGAAAAGAGAGAAAAGAGAGAAAGAGAAAGAGGGAGGAAAGAGAGAGAGAAAGAGAAAGAGAAGAGGGAGAGAGGAAAGAGAGAAAGAGAGAGAGAAAGATGGAGAGGAATGGCGCTTCTCCAACCAGGCTGGGGGGAGCCGGCGGAGCGGCCTTCCTGCCCCCCCCTCCCCAGCCAGCTGGATGGGGGTTTGGGGGTCACCACAACATGAGGAACCACTGATCTATAGCTTTCGTGGATTATTCGGGTGGGGGAGAGGTGAAACACCTGGTGGAGAAGAGCAAGAACTCAGATATCTCGCAGGACTCCACGAGAGGCCACCTGGCTGCTCAACGCTCCCCCCCCCATTCCTTTTACGCGTTGGCATGGGAAGTTGGGGCTCTTTCTACCTTGTGCACCGCTGAATAATAACCACAGCGGCTTTCTGGATATTCCCCCCCCCCCCAGCCCAGGAGCAAGGCCTACTGAGCGCCACCAGGTCGATCCCACAGGATATTACGCTTAGGATGCGCCTCGTTTGGTCAGCCAATCTTATAGAGGCAGCCCTAGCAGTTGGCACCTGGGCGATCCAAAAGCCCGGGCTTTTTTTCCATGTAGCTCTGAGAGGCAAAAATAGGATTTTGGGCAAATGAAGCCTTTCTTCTTCCGCAGAAGAAACCTCCTTGCAAAGTGGCTTTCTAAAAGCACCGGAGATAAAAAAAATCGGCATTTCCCAGGCACCTTCTGGAGAGGGGGGTGGGGGGTGGCAAGTTGCTGTTGGTCACGGCCAGTGTGCGGGACAATTGCCTTACAGCAGGGGTGTCAAACTCAATTTCATTGAGGGCAGCATCAGCATTGCGGTTGCCCTTGGGGGGGCGGGTGGGTGTGGCCAGGGTGGGTGCGGCCTACTGGGTGGGCGTGGATGGAGTGGGTGCGGCCTACTGGGTGGGCATGGCCAGCTCTACATCGTTCACGTCAAGGGTGCCTGTGGGGGCCTGGGCAGGAGTGGGACAGATCTGAGGGTCTCTGGCAGAAGGGGGTGGGACCGGGGCAAGCACCAAGGCATGGTCCATTTCTTCATGCCTTACAAAGGGGGACACCTCCCCAGCATGCACCCAGGGGGTGGGGCCGACACAGCAGGGGCTGGTTCCTCACTGTTTCCAGACAGCCTTGTGGAGCTAAGACTGAATGTGTTTCAGCATAGATGGCCACCACAAAATTGTACATTGGCTCCAGGCCCGGCCTGGGCCAGGGCCAAGGCAGTGGGGGCCGTTCCCTCACTGTTTCCAGGATGGCTTCACGGGCCATAAGAAACCACTTCCTGGGCCACATCTGCCCCCCCCCCCTTGTGTTTGACATGTCTGCCTTACAGGCTGCGGAGTGTGAAAAGAGAGAGAGGGGGGGTTTCTTGAGGATTTTACTAAGCCCTGAAGGGGAAAAGGCCTTTCTCTTCGTTTGGGCACCTTGGCCGGACTCTGGAAGCTGGGCTGAAGGTGGACGGCACTTCCTTCAGGCCCCTCCGGGAATCGGTTGAGCTATGCAGGGGTGGAAGTAGACCCCAATCCTAGAATTAATCTTGGCCGTTTGAATTTCAGGGCTAAGGTGCCCAAGCTCCCTCTATTAATAATGATAAAAAAAAATCCCGCTAACCCTCTTTTGAAAATTAATAACTCTGTAATTCTAATAATTCCAAGCAAGCTTTTTTTTTTAAATGTAGATATACCCGTATAAAAGAAGGTTAATGTTGTCGCCAGTGCGGGCGCAGGAAGCGGGGTGGGGGGTGGGAAACCAATCAGGAAGCTGTTGCTTACACTGACGCCTTCTTATTTTACGCGGAGGCATTATTATTATTATTAGACATCTGCAGGTAGAGAGAATTAAAATTAAAACCGCTTTCGACGCTTTTTTTTTTTTTTTTTTTTT
>NW_015387227.1:254890-256373 GCF_001527695.2 Protobothrops mucrosquamatus
TCTCTCTCTCTCTCTCTCTCTCTCTTTCTCTCCCTCCCTCCCCCCCCTCTCTCCATTGTGTGGTGTGGTGTATGTGTTTCATTTTCTTCCTGCATCTATTTTGTCACCACAGGACTGTCACCACAGTAGGAAATAGTGAGGCTATACCCAGAAAATTGTGTGAACAACTGAGGGCCACTTAGTCAACTGAATGAAGAACAAATAAGCATCTGAAATGAAGACAGCAGTTCTGCATTAACCACCATGGAAGAGGTGAAATTGACAGAACTTGGTGAGATGGAGAGTCTGATTAGAGAAAAGGCCCTTATTGACATTTCTTAATGACCGGAAATCCCTTATGGACTTTTTGTGTAAGAAAGAAAATAATTTTGTGGCTTATTTATTTATTTTATTTTATTTATTTATTTATTTTATAGAAAGAATCATGATGAAATCTTGGAGACGGAGGTTTGATTAGAATTGTATGTATAACTGCTAAGAGGAAGGTCAAAAGCTATATCTATATCTATTTCATGTTTTTTTGTCCTTTTATTTTCTTTTTCTATTTATTTTCTCTTTGTTTTTAACTCCTTTTTACTTTTTCACATTTATTTCACTATACATTTCTTTCTTTCTTGGAATACATTTCTTATTACCTGCGTACAAATCTTTTAATAAAAAACTTTTTTTTTTTAAAAAAAGTAAAAATAAAACGAAGACAACAGAGTCACAAGCAAAGCCTGAGGTCACTCTGAGGGAAAAAGGAGCTGACTGGTCTTTGAGGACTTCTGGCTGCCATTTGGGCCCCAAGGGCAGTCTCAGTTTAGCCCAAATCTCCAAATCTCAAATTCCTGGAGAAACTGTAGCTTGCATCTTCAAAGGAGGGTTTAGCTAACTAAATTCCCCCTTTCCTTGCTCACACTTCTGGTGACACCCCCTGCTGCTTTTAGGATATAAGTGGGTAAGTGGGGAAAACAAAACATATGCAAACATCACCATTTGGCAAATAATTCCTATTCAGCTCAGTGGCTGATCTATCCTTGACCAGTCATAAATTAATACAGGACAGGCTACAAAAACACCCAATTGGCAAGAGGTGGAACAAGACTGACTTATTTAGTCCTTAGAACAACAGTTCTGGATAAAGAGAATGAAGAGAAGGATGAGGGGGGACATGATAGCAGTGTTCCAATATCTCAGGGGTTGCCACAAAGAAGAGTAGTAGCTCAATAGTAGTAACTGTGAGAGGGACCTCGGAGTCCTAGTGGACAATCACTTAAACATGAGCCAGCCGTGTGCTACAGTTGCCAAAAAGGCCAACACAGTGCTGGGCTGCATTAACAGAGGGATAGAATCAAGATCACGTGAAGTGTTAATACCACTTTACAATGCCTTGGTAAGGCCACACTTGGAATACTGCATCCAGTTTTGGTCACCACGATGTAAAAAAGATGCTGAGACTCTAGAAAGAGTACAGAGAAGAGCAACAAAGATGATTAGGGGA
>NW_015387227.1:257996-289408 GCF_001527695.2 Protobothrops mucrosquamatus
CCTCGTCCTTCTCTTCGTTAAACTAGACATACCCAATTCCAGCAACCGTTCCTTATATGTTTTAGCCTCCAGTCCCCTAATCATCTTTGTTGCTCTTCTCTGTACTCTTTCTAGAGTCTCAGCATCTTTTTTACATCGTGGTGACCAAAACTGGATGCAGTATTCCAAGTGTGGCCTTACCAAGGCATTGTAAAGTGGTGTTAATACTTCACGTGATCTTGATTCTATCCCTCTGTTATTGCAGCCCAGCACTGTGTTGGCTTTTTTGGCAGCTGCAGCACACGGCTGGCTCCTATTTAGGTGATTGTCCACTAGGACTCCGAGGTCCCTCTCACAGTTACTACTATTGAGCAAGGTACCCCCTATACTATACCTGTACATTCCATTTTTATTTTTAAATATCCAGAAGTAAAAGGCATTTGTTCCTTCTTTTTCCTTCTCAGACCCTGAGTTGAGCAGAATATAAGGCCAGCAGGAAGCAGGCATTCAGTAATCCACAACAGGCAAACAGGAGCGTTCTGGACACATTTCTTGCAATCTATTCAGCAGCTTTTCACTTCAGAATACAGAGTTTCTCTGAGTACTATTCTCTCTTTCTTGTCCTTTCCCCTTTTGAACTATGTAAGCAAACTCCTCTTAACTCTGTTTGCTTACATAGTAATTTGCTCCTTAGAACATGGGTTGCCTTATAGTCCTCTTACAGTCTCTGTTTACTCAGTAGGAAGGTGAGTAAGTATGGCTGAGCCAGAGGGCCCCAAGGTTTCCTTACCATCCAACTTTATGCGGTGCTTAATTTTGATTTAATCTGGAAAATGTTTTTTTAAAAAAACACCTTATGTACGAGTACAGCTTAAAATGAAACTTAAAGCTTCGTTTGTGACTTCATAATCTATACCACATGATTTATGCAGTTGAATCCTTTGTTGGAATGCAAATACAAAAGTAAATAATAATAATAATAATAATAATAATAATAATAATAATAATAATAATAATAATAATAATAATAATAATAATAATAATAATAATAATAATAATAAAGTTGGAAGGGACCTTGGAGGTCATCTTGTCCAACCCCCTGCTGAGGCAGGAAATCCTATACCATTTCGGACAAATGGCTGTCCAGTCTCTTTTTAAAAACTTCCAGTGTTGGAGCATTCACCGCTTCTGGAGGCAGGTTGTTCCACTGGTTAATTGTTCTAACTGTCAGGAAGTTTCTCCTTAGTTCTAGGTTGCTTCTCTCCTTGGTTAGTTTCCATCCGTTGCTTCTTGTCCTGCCTTCAGGCACTTTGGAGAATAGCTTGACTGCCTCTTCTTTGGGGCAGCCATTTACCTATATCTTTACCTTGCCATCCAACTCACTCTCTCTCTCTCTCTCTCTCTCTCTCTCTCTCTCTCTCTCTCTCTCTCTCTCTCTCTCTCTGTGTGTGTGTGTGTGTGTGTGCGTGTGTGATAGCAGACATGCTATCATAATAACAGCTTGTCTCTTTGAAAATCTTAGCAATGTCAGCTCTCATGCAAAAGGGGCATAGCTTGGATGACAATGCCACAATTGTACATCTCTTTTTAGTTTCATTGTTTCTAAATATTCAGTTTTGCATCCTTACAAAGGTTGAAATAAAAGTGCTTGCTGCCATTTTTTCTGCCCAGTGTATAGGATTATGGGATACGGGATCAGAGAGAAGAAGGGAGAAGGGAATCTTTAAGGTTTTCATCAGAACCACAGCATAAATCTTTGGACCTTTGGATGCCCTTTTCGCATGCTGCTTCAGCTTACTCAAGAGGCTTTCTGCTACTTAAAGCATTTGTTTTAAAAAATAGGGGCAAGAAATGGGTGGTTACTAACAGCCTGTTAGAAATTAGTTTGAAAACTCTACCCCATATTATCATTTGCAGGATCTCTAACTATATTTCCAATAGCTCTAAACATGGGGAAGAAAGCACCTCATGGTTGAGTTTTCATGTTTTCACTCAAAACTCTTATCACTTACCTCAATTACACGGGACTTTTAAAAGCAAATTTAGATCTGTATTGGTTTGTGTGCACTTTGTCCAGAAAGCCACCATAGTAGCAGACCTTGCTGCTTTCATCCAAAGGACAAAAGCACTTTCACAGCATCTCACTGCACATTTCATCCCTTTGGCCAGAGGTGTGACACTGTGACAGAAGTGGAAAAGTGGCTTGGGTCACAATGCCACAATGCTGCTTTGGATCACACCTCCTCCCTCACCACTGAGTGTACATATTTAAATAAAAATGACAAATCACTTTAGAACAGATCTGACGGGCCACATCTGGCCCTTTGGCTGTCCATGTCTGGCCTCTGGTGGCAGTAGTAGGGGGTAGGCCAGGGGTAGGCCACCTTGGCTCTTTTATGACTCGTGGACTTCAACTCCCAGAATTCCTGAGCCAGCCATGGTGAGGGAAAAGGGAGAGGTTTCCAAGCTGAGCCATGCTGGCTCAGGAATTCTGGGAGTTGAAGTCCATCAGTCATAAAAGATCCAAGGTTGCCTACCCCTGGGGTAGGCAGTGGGCATAGTGCAGTATTGGAGAGCAAGGGAGGGCAGGCTGAGGGAAGGGGCAGGGTGTCCAGGGCATTGTTGGGGAGTGAGCCATTGGCATTGCAGGCCCTCCACAAGAGTCCCATCTTCTCATATGGTTCCTAGGGAAAATTAATTGCCACCCCTGCTTTAGAAGATAGACTCAAGATCCAGAAGAATCTCTACAGACTTGAACATCGGCCCCCATCAAACAAAATACAATTCAACGGTGAGAAAAGATTTTAAGCTTAGGCAAGAAAAACCAAATGCACAGGTACAGGACAGGTGGTATCTGGCTCAACAACAGTAGACGTGAGAGGGTTCTGGGAGTACTAGTGGACAACCTCTTAAATACAGTATGAGCCAGCAATGTCAAAAAAAACACCAATGAAGTCTTAGGCTGCATCAACAGAGGGATAGTATCAAGAACACATGGAGTGTTAGTACTGCTTTATACTGCACTAGTAAGACCACACTTGGAGTACTGCATCCAGTTTTGGTCACCACGATACAAAAAAGATGTTGAGACACTAGAATGAGTGCAGAGAAGAGCAACAAAAATGATTAGGGGGCTGGAGGCTAAACTGTATGATGAACAGTTGTGGAAACTGGATATTTCTAGTCTATGTCTAGTCTATTTCTAGTCTAGTCTAAGAGAAGGACTAGGGGCAACATGATAGCAGTTTTCCAATATTTGTGGGGCTGTCACAGAAAAGAGGGGATTAACCTATTCTCCAAAACGCCTGAGGGCAGGATAAGAAGTAACAGATGGAAACTTATCAAGGAGAGATCCAATTTAAGACTAAGGAGAAATTTCCTGATAGTGAGAACAATTAACCAGTGAATGATTTACCTTCAGAATGTCTTAAATTTCAAAAGAGCTGATTAAAACAAACTCAGAGAGAACCTAGAAAAGATTTCATGGATGTTTTCCCTAAAGGGGAAAACAACGCAAGAAGCATGGGAATCTCTGAAAAATTCTATCATAAAAGCCCAGTCCAGCACAATACCACTGAAAAAGAAAAACAAGAAATTCAAGAAGAAACCAGCATGGCTGCACAAAGACCTCTTTGACAAACTGAAAGACAAAAAGGACAAGTACAAAAAATGGAAAGAGGGACACATAACTAAGGCTAGTTATCAGCAGACAGCCAAGAACATGCAAGGATGAAGTCAGGAAAGCACAGAACAAACAAAGACTTGCAACAGAAATCAAGGATAATAAAAAAAAGTTTCTTTCAACATATTAATAACAAGAAAAAAGTCAAGAAAACTGTATGTCCACTAAAAAGAGAAGATGGCAAGGAAATAACAAGCAATAGGGAGAAAGCAGAGCTGCTTAACTCATTCTTTGCATCAGTCTTCACAGACACAAAAAGTATAGCACAACATACCCTCCCCCAAATACTGCAAAAGACAAACTAGAAACAAAAATTAAAATAAACAAGAAAATGGTAATTGACAAATATAAATCACTAGGACCCGACAGACTACATCCCAGAGTTCTTTTTTTTATATAGATATTTTATTAGTTTTTAACTATAACAATCTCCAGTGCCTGGTGTACAGCGTATTGTCTTGGTTTATATTTTAACAAGAAAAAAGGACAATAATAATTAATTAACAATCAATAATAATTAAATTTGATAATTCCATAATTAATATATTAATTAATGATACATTTCTTTGATCTTTCCTTCTCCCGTTTGTATTCTCCTTCTTCAGCCTTAACCAAAATATAATTCTTAATATTTTCAATATATAAATGATTAGATATAGGCATTTTTATATTTATACAAATAATAATCTCTCTATATAACATTTTTTTCAGCTTATATTGTTCTCACAACCATCATCTCATTAGTTCAGCATACATCCTATTTTTATAATTTTTATTCGCTTAAACTCCCTTATATTCAATCCAATTCTTATCAGTCATGATTTCTTCATATTAGTCATCTAACTGTCCAAATTTTACCATTTAGGTACATCCTCCCAATATTTTATATTTATACTTTTTATATTTATATTTATACTTTTTATCTATCTTATAGTATCTAGATATAATCAGTTTATATTTCACTTATATATTAATAAAAGTTATATCAACCTACTATTTTAACATTTCATATATTATAAAACATACTATATTACTTAAATCTCTTATCCTTCTTGTTATAAGGCCCCTTTGTGTTCAAAATCCTCTGTTCTTTTAGCCATATTCAAACAAATGTTTATTCATGTAATAGTCCATCTAGTAGGGTGAGTCAAATCTCTTGTATCTGTCTCTGGTCTTCTTCTTTTGCTGAGTAATTTTCCAAGTCGATGTAATCCGCTTAACCAGCAGTTCCTGTATTTTTACAAATGTTGCTGGGAATACAAAAGATGAAGTAAGTAAGATAAATACTTTCTGTCTCCCAAACTTTGATGGTTCTCCTGATAATTCCATTTTTCTTGTTGTATCAGAACCTTGAAGATTTTTTCCTGTTTGTGTCAAATTGTAATTCTTTTCCTTTGTTGTTTTATCAATTTAATCATACTCGTCTAATTTGTAGTCTGCTGTCTGATTTATTTGTGCCTTTGTTGTTATTTCCTGAGTGTTTTTTAATTGTAGATTTAGATTGGAAATATGCTTATTTAAATCATCAAAGTTGTTTTGGATTTCCTCGTGGTTTGAGTTTATTGTCATTTGTAGTTGTCCTAACATTACATATATTTCCTCCTGGAAATTATTTATCTTGCCTTGAAGTATTGCTTCTGGAGGCCCTTGATTTTCCAGGCTACGTCCTTCAGGAGAAAATATTGAATGTGGAATCCTGTCATTTTTTTGATATGTATGTGAAATCCATGTTGTCTCCCCCCTTCAAATAATCTTTCATCAATATTTTAATTCAAAAGTCAATTTATCAGTGAGTCAAAATTACAGTTCAGTGTGTTAAGCCACTTTAAATCCTTCCTACAGATTCTCCTCTAAAAGATTAGCCAAAAAGCCAAGATTTTTTCTTTTCCATAAACAGTTCTTAGATTTAAGCAACAGTCCAGGTGTTTTTTTTCTTCTTTCAAACACTTTTTAATCTTATAGCTGGCTCTTCCTTAATTCCCAGCTGTCTTCAAGGTTATTTGCAATCCAGAGGAACAACTTTTTCTTTGTGTCTAGGCACTCTGCCAATTTCTGAGTCCTTATTGTTAGTGTTCTATTCTCTGAGTCTCCACTAGATGTCAGCAGTTATTTCTTTTTTCAGTTTTTCTTTCAATCGAAAAGTTATTTTTGTTATATATTTTTATAATTCCATCAAAAAGATTTTAGGGTATAATCTTGACAGTTTTTTAGTTCCTAAATTTGTCCAGACTGAAATATTTTAAATCAAATTTTAATATATTTCTTCCTTCCTTTAATATTAATTTGCTGCTTCCATCTGTAAGGGAATGGGGATATAGTCCCCTCCCTTCACTTCTGAAGGTTTTTTTGCTTTGGGGATCTTTTAAAGGATTTAAATAGTAGATAGAAGAAAGAAGATCAGTACTCTCACCAATTTCAAGCACACTGTTCACCGATGTTTAGGTTCATGCTCTGGGACTTTGGCTGCAAACAGCTTGGGCTGGATGCTGATCTCACACTAGCCTTTCTCCTGTTGGGTTCAGAGGGCTTTCCCCAGATCAAATGAAGTGATTGCTGTTGCTTTGTGATCAACGGGGCATCCCTCCTTCACAGTCACCTCTCCGGGACGACTTCGGACCCATCTAGGGTCCCCCAAGCAGGAAGAAACTAACAGTGGGGAGCGGAGGTCCGCTCTCGCATGGCCATGCACTGTGGGTGCAAAACCGGAAGTCTACATCCCAGAGTTCTGAAGGAGCTGGCAGATGTTGTCTCAGAACCATTGCACCCTGTTCCAAGTCGCAACAGGACAAAGTTTTAACCTGATGCCTGAGTTACCTGTCAATGAACCCACCATCCCCTCATTGAAGGAGTGGATTAAACAGTTGCAAAACACCTGGCCTGTGGTTAGAAAAGCCTTGGATGAGGCGAGGGAGGCTTATAAAGCACAGGCAGATTAAAAAATGAAAGGAACCTAAACCATTCAAAGTAGGGGAAAAAGTATACCTCTCAACCAAATTCCTAAAATCTTTGCAGCCTTCAAAAAAGCTAGAACCAAAATACATAGGATCCTTCCCCATAAAATGCATAATTAACCCAATAACAGTGGAACTGGAACTCCCAAAACCATTAAGACAAGTACACCCTGTATTTCACTGCAGCCTGCTTAAACGGGAGCTAACCTCCCCCTTAAGGCCAGCTGAAGCTCCATCCCCACAACCCATTATGGTGGAATGGGAGCAACATTTTGAAATTAAAGAGATACTAGATTTCAGAAAACATCATGGGTTGACCCAATATTTGGTAGCGTGGAAAGACCTCCCACCATCCCAAAATGAGTGGGTGCATAAGAAACATGTCAGAGCCCCTAGATTACTGAAAAGGTTCCATGCCTGTTATCCAGATAAGCCTGACTAATGTTGTTGTTTCAATTCTTTCCCCTTTTATTATTTTATCTGTCTAAAGGTGGATCTTTCATTTTTCTAGGGGGGCAGTATGTCAGAACTCTCAATTATTAATCTCTTATATTCTCTATGTTTAGCAGTTCAGGTTCTGCCATTCTCCTATGGGGTAGAGGGGAGGCCAGGGGGCTTTGTAGTGCATGTAGAATGCTTGCTGTATCTGCTTTAAGATATTCTCTTTGGGGTGTGAAAGGAATGCCTCAGGACCATCTGCCTTATCTCTGTGTGGAGAAAGGAAACAGTGAAGACCTAAGAACTTTGAGAGAGGCGCCTTATCAGTCCATTTCCTCAGCTCGATGACACCTATGGATTGGCCTGTTTGAATCGACCAAATGGACAGTTGGGGTGGGGTTATGTTTTCACGGGTTTTACTTATTGCTTCGGGCGGAAAGCCCTCAGATCCTGCGTAGCTTTCCTTCTGTCTGTACCTGCCAATAAAAGTTCCTTTTGAAATGATGCAAGTTTCAAGAGTTCTGCTTTCTTGGAAGGGAAATGGAGGCAGGTCCTTACAGATGGGTCTTTGGACAAAGAAATTGACTCCAGAATCAGCAAGACTAGCCAGGCACTGGGGCAGCTGTGTTCTACAGTGCTCAATCTTCCTATATAGATGTGAATCCTTGACTCAAAACCAAGGCATATCAAACATCTGGAGAAATTTCATATAAGATAGATAAGATAACCTTTATTGTCATTTATTTACTGTGGGCACAACGGCACACATCAAAAATGAAATTTAGTTGCCTGCTCTCAAAGTGAAACACATACATGGTACATATCTAAACATACTATGTACAACATATGCATAGACCCACACCCCTACATATACATAACAAATAAATATTAAACACTATCCATCTTGAAAATATAATGGAAGGAGGAAGCTTGAGAGTTCACAAGGTTAATGCTGTATGGAATGAAACTATGGCTGAATCTGGATGTTCTGCTACGGATACCACGAAGCCTCCTCCCAGAAGGTAACAAGGAAAACAGGTCATGAAGAGGATGTGTAATGTCCCAGATAATCTTATGGGCCCTGCTCAAGCAACGCTTCTGTGCTATGTCCTCGATGGGAGGGAGGGAGCTGCCAATGATCTTTTTGGCCATCCTCACCACTCTCTGCACCACCTTACTGTCTGAAGCAGTGTGCCCTCTCCACTCCAAACTTGGCATTTGTTGGCAAAACTTGTGTCTCCAACATGGAGATCTTGGATCACACAGGGTCCACCAGCACTGAATTCCTGATTATCAAAGCCCAGATGAGATACTGCATATGCTTCACCAGTTGTTCTATAGCAGGGGTGTCAAACTCAATTTCATTGAGGGCCGCATCAGCATTGCAGTTGCCCTCGGGGGTGGGGTGGGTGTGGCCAGGGTGGGTGCAGCCTACTGGGTGGGCATGGATGGAGTGGATGTGGCCTACTGGGTGGGCATGGCCGGCTCTACATCGTTCGCGTCAAGGGTGCCTGTGGGGGCCTGGGCAGGAGTGGGACAGATCTGAGGGTCTCTGGCAGAAGGGGGTGGGACCGGGGCAAGCGCCAAGGCATGGTCCATTTCTTCATTCCTCACAAAGGGTGACACCTCCCCAGCATGCACCCAGGGGGTGGGGCCGACACAGCAGGGGCTGGTTCCTCGCTGTTTCTAGACGGCCTTGTGGAGCCTTGTGGAGCTAAGATTGAATGTGTTTCAGCATAGATGGCCACCACAAAATTGTACATTGGCTCTCGGCCGGCCTGGGACAGGGCCAAGGCAGTGGGGGCCGTTCCCTCACTGTTTCCAGAATGGCTTCGCGGGCCACATGAAACCACTTTGCGGGCCGCATCCGGCCCCCGGGCCTTGTGTTTGACATGTCTGTTCTAGAGTGTATTGGAGTCTGTGGAGAGACCTGCAGGCTGACCACAAAGACGCTGTGAAAAAAACCTCTGTGTACTCATGGGAACTAGAAGCTGCAGCTACTGACAGAACCCATGGAGAACCATTTACTATAAAACCTCCACCAGCTTTGAAGACAGGCTTCACAGAATAAGACCCATAATTACTACAACAACGGAGTTTCAGTGTCCCATTGTGCCAGATGCTGAGCTTCCAGATTGAGACCACAGAGCCACCTCTCTATCCACAGACGTCCTACACAACAGTATGTCTTCTTTGAATCTAAAGAACTACCACATACTGTATATTTGTGAATGATCAAACCTTGATAGGTTTTCTAGGAGGAAGGCTACTTTGCATAAAACAATATGCCTGATTCAATATTTTTTAAAAGTTGTTTTCTTGGAAAGGATGATCATTCCTTCTCTTCCTTTCTAAAGGGTGGGAAGTCATCTGCTCTTTGGATCCATTTAGGATGAGGACTGCTGATCTGGGAAGAGATTATCTGCAATGCTGATGCATTAACTACAGTAGGGACTGGGACAGATGGATGAAAACCTTGAGCAGCATGGATTTGAATTCTCACTCACACACACAAAAAAAATCCACCACTCTGCCATTTGTGTGTCATTAATGGCATTATAAAATTGGCTAATATATCATAAACAGCATTTACCTCTTGAAAATTCAGGAACTTCAGCTTTAGTGACTGTACATGGCCTCCTTGTTAAAATGTTGAGGAAAAAGTACATAAATGGGAAGAGAAAATGAGAACAGGCTTCACACTTCATTAAGTAAATACTCGTCATTGGATCAGGAAGGCTGTATGCAATGAACATAATAAAAAACGAAGCCCACAGATATGTGATCTGGGGATCTTTCCAATGACGACTCTATTTCAGATTGGCCCTGAGCAATGGTGGAAGGGTTTTTTATTCCTTGTTCATCAGTGTATAGCAATAAATACATATTTTATCAAAGTAGAACTGAGGTGAAGTATTACTCCATCACCTGAAAGATGCTCTTATTTCTGGCTAAGATTTCAATGCACGGTTGACCTAGCCTCTGTTTACATAAAATGGCAGCAAGCAGCTTCTGAGCATAAAGCTGCTTTGGCTAGAAATTTCTGATAATTTATTTGATTATCATGGCCCAATTGTCACCAATCATACACGCCACATAATATTTTGTTTTCTTTGTCGTCGTTGTGCTGAAAAAAAAATAGAAGAACAGAACAAATATCATTAGAATACATTTCAAATCTCAAATTCACCTAAGCATTTCACTTTATCTGGTATGAAATGATTCTGATGCCATACTTGTTGTCCATTTGCATTCTTGTTCAACAATATGCAAACATTTAATTTGAATTAGGCTGGTATTTAATACTGTAGCGATACCATATGGAGGTTTAGTTTTACTGTTTTGATTTTAAGCAAAATCATTTCTTATTGTATACTGTAGACTCTTATACTAGAAAATGTAGCTACAGTACTATACTTACACTGTATGACTTGTCAATCCAATTAAATAATTTATAGCTGATTAAAGCTGAACATTTGCTTTTTAACTTACCTGTGTTTTCTGTTTGGGGGGGGGATGTGGGCAATTGTATGTTGACTTTCAAGGTAGGAAATCTCAGCCCACTGTAAAATGAGAGATAGTAGCCTGCATTGAACAACATGGACATCTCTGGTTTAAAAGTATGCCTGGGGTATGAGCACTGGGGCAAAAATATGCCTAAATAGTGCTGTCCTTACCAAAAGCAGGAAATGCTGCATGTGGCATGAAACAGCTTGTCTGATCACCTAGGCTTTCAACTTGCTAGAAAAGCATGACATGAAAACTTTGATGAGTGGCAGAGGTTAATAGCTGTAGATTGAATTGATGATGACAATGGTATATGGAAGATTGTGACTTACTGTGTAAATGGTAAACAGCTTCAATTAACAAAAGAAAAGGAAGAAAGGTTCCTTATGGTTCCATGTGTGAATCCAAGAGAAAGGAAAAGATTTGTAATGGATCTGGATGAAGGTGACCTGATATTGTTGTGTGGAATTGATAAATACAGATAGGGAAGAGAATCCGCAGGCTTAATTATGAATGAAAGGGTGAAAATGCCATGAGGCATGAATTAGTGTTATCTAGGTTGGTATTCATGCATATGAAAGTAGGAATCTATATTGGTGTCAATGTATATTGTGCATCAATGATATTGAAAAACCAGAAATGAATTTTCAGAAAAATTGTGCAACATTTTGAATGTGATCCAAGAGGAAAAAAAGTGATTTGAGTTAGTTAAGTAGCATTATACGTAAAGAATGACTACATCTGTAATAAAATTCATGACACCAAGGATGAAAACTTTGACGAAAGTGTCTGGGTCACTATTAAGGGAAAAAGAAACAAAAATGACATTTTTCTGTATGTATTACAGATTGCCCAACCCAATAAAAAATATAGATAATATCTGCTCAAACCAAATGGCCAAAGCCTCCAGGAAACACATCACTGTGATAATGGGGGATTACAACTATGAACATATAAGGAATGGTTGCTGGAATTGGGTATGTCTAGTTTAATGAAGAGAAGGATGAGGGGGGACATGATAGCAGCGTTCCAATATCTCAGGGGCTGCCACAAAGAAGAGGGAGTCAAGCTATTCTCCAAAGTGCCTGAAGGCAGGACAAGAAGCAATGGATGGAAACTAATCAAGGAGAGAAGCAACCTAGAATTAAGGAGAAACTTCCTGACAGTTAGAACAATTAACCAATGGAACAACCTGCCACCAGAAGCGGTGAATGCTCCAACACTGGAAGTTTTTAAGAAGAGACTGGACAGCCATTTGTCTGAAATGGTGTAGGGTTTCCTGCCTGAGTAGGGGGTTGGACTCGATGACCTACAAGGTCCCTTCCAACATAATTATAATTTTTTTATTTATTTATTTATTTATTTATTTATTTATTTATTTATTTATTTATTTATTTATTTATTTATTTATTTATTTATTTATTTATTTATTTATTTGCCATCAAGTTGTTGTCCACTCTTAGCGATGACATAGATTTGATTCACAACAATTTGTTCCTACCAAGTCTTTCAAGTCTTCCAGTGGCGGACTCATTGCCAATGTAACAAGTCTATGTATTTTGTTGCTAATCATCCTTTTCTCTTTCCATCTTTCCCAGCACAACAGTCTTCTCCAGAGATAGAGATATAGATCTATTTAGGACTGTTTGGATAGAGACTTCTGATTATGAGTTCATCATGTCCATCATGTTCACCATTGAAACTCAGAGTGCCTAGTGTGGGAACGTTTGGAGTTTTAGTAGCTTGACTGCCTTGATTGTCTTCACTTTTTCTTCAAGAAATCTTATCAGTTTACATTTATTGCAAGTAAAATTTGAGTCCTCCATTGAGATCTTTGAACTAACCAAATAGTGTCAAGGAATCACCGAGTTGGGATGCTGCATTTAAGGCATCCTGGTTAATTTCTATTTAATGCAGGGATTCAAATTCTTGAATTGGAGTTTAACCCATTAAATAGCTTCAAAGTCAAATACTCCCTACCTTAGCGGGAAAAAAACCTTCCTCCCCTCCAGAATCCTAGTCATACTAACATAGATGATATTGTCCCAACTATTATGCCCAAATTGGGTCTCCCAAATTGACCAAACTTATTAAAATCATTCTGAGACTTTATAAGCCTTTATAAGCCTGGCATAGTCTTAATTAGGTTTTAGTATAGGTTTTTATATGGGGTATTTTAGAGCAGGCCTTTATTTATTTAATTTGATTTTAGAATAGATATTTATTATGATTTTTATTATCGCCTGTTCACCGCCCTGAGTCCCGTAAGGGAGATAGGGCGGTATACAAATCTAAATAAACATGAAACATAAGAGTTTCCCTGAACACAAACTGAATAGAATAACAAGAAAACAGGCCTTTCCATTCTGCTACAATGGGTGTAATTAAACAGATTTTTCTTCTTAAAAAACAAGACCGTGAATTGATGTAATTAAGTATTTAAATATCTAATCCGTGTTGCTGGAGCTTTGGATTGTTCTATAAGTATGTTCCATACATTATGTTTGATGGAAGAATGAGGAGAAGGTTATGAATGGAGGATGGAAGTCACTTGGAAACTCCCCAAAATGTTATGAATAAGGGAGGTTCAAGAGAATAAAGATAACTCCTTCTGGAATGTGGGCTTCTAAAAGGAGACACCAATGAACAGGTTCACACACCATTATTGCTTACTCAAAAAACAAGTAACGACTTCCCCACATGAAAATGTATTGAAAGTCATTACATGCCCAGCATTTCAGTGATACTGATGCTTACCTAGCTAGTGTTCAGCAAACACAAAATACAATGCAGCAGTAAATTCTGCGTATTTGTTATTGCTTAGCTGTTACTTGTTTTAGTATGGTTTGCAGAGGAGATTGTCTTGTTAGGTTATATCTTTGGGTCATGTTATCATATAATCTGGATTTGGATAAATTTCTAGCAACCAGAAGAGATTCATCAGGTCATCTTGTACTTCCCGACTGGAAACCTGTTTTTTGTATTCCATGCTTGATTGCTTTGTTCAGTTCAGTTTACATAGCTTAACTAATGAAACTTCCAATTGTAAGAGTTTGTACTCCAATAGTTACTGATTGCTGATTCATAACATTTTATTCTAACCTTCCGTGGAACCATAAAGGAACTCAAAAGTATCAAGTAGGGTTCTTAGAAGTTCTCTCTAGTTATAGCCTAGACCAGATCCACCTCCTACAGAGTTGAGGTTTTTATCACGTGGTTTTACAGTATTATCTGCATCCAAATGCTTAAGGTCTTACAGACTTATTCATTTATTTTTACTTATGCACTAGCTGTACCCAGCCACATGTTGCTGTGGCTCAGTCTGGTAAAAGCGTGTGTTGCTTTTACGTCCAACAGATGGCACTGTTTTTTTAAAAAAGCATGTTTTTACCTGTCACAGGTGTGACATCTATATAATATAGGTATATAAAAACCTAAAACACACATGTATTCGAATGCAACGTTGTGTCAAAATTTCAAAGCAATTGGTGAAGAACTTTCGGAGATTTAAGATTTTGAACAAACGAACATTTACATTTTTATTTATATAGATTGATTGCTAGTTTGCTTCCAGATTTAAATGAGGGTGTTGGTTATAACAGCTACCTTGAAGAACATTTTCTCTCCAGTGCATAGGTTTTGTATGTGGACATTGAGATTTTTTTGAGTTTTTCTTGAGGACATGACACAGCTTGAAATCAAACCCCACTCTTTAATCAGACATTGACTTTTTTGCATTCTTTGCTATCTGAATTATCCAAAATAATATATTTTATTTCTCAACCTTTCCTAAAACTAGACTTAATAGGCAACTTCCTTTTTACATAGGCCTCTAATCTGCAGTGGATGGTTCTAAGTATTAGTTTATTAAAATGTGGAATTAAGAATATTATATAATTGTTTGCAATCTCCTGTGTTCGTTTATTTAGGCATCATTTTGGTTGGTTGACTATTGTGTTAACAATGAGGAAATAAATGGATTGGCAGAAAGTGGTGTCATTCTTTTTTTCATTTCTGTTTCTAGGCCATACAGTCTAGTTACATTTTCCTTCTTACTATTTCTTACTTTGGCATTCTAGTCTTCAATCACAAGCAGAACATCTTGATTTTGATTTGAAAATGGACTTGACCATAAAAAAATGTCAATTTCTTCTGGTGCTGTATTAATTTTTCGAACCTAACTATAACCTTAAAGGGTTGTCCACAAAGTCTACATGGTATTATTTGGTCATTTGATATTATTTTATTGCATTGTACTGTTTTTGTTATATCCTTTCTGACCAAAAGCAAACTGGTTCCGACTTTGCTTTTCATGTTGTGCAAACAGTATAATCTTCTGACTGAAAATATTCTTTCCAGTCCATTTCAATTGTCCCATGGCCAAGATGTCAATGTATAGATTGCTTCCAATTTTCAGTGTATTGAACTTTCCCATATTTATTCTTCTTACATTCCTTGTTCCCATGAAAATCTATCTTGCAGCTTTAGACTTTCTTTTCCTGAAGGATAACATTAGCAACTAGACATCCTGATGGCTTCAATCTACCCATATCATAAATACCACTAGTACTCTAAAACAGGGCTTTTCAACCTTTTCACTCATTGTACCACTTTTAGGATATGGCAATATCCGAGTACCACCAGTCGCCTAGCAAGGTGTCAAAAACTTGATGACCCCCCCCAAAAGGAAAAAAGCAGATAAAGTACAGGTGGTCCTCGACTTACAACAGTTTACTTAGTGACTGCTCGAAGTTACAATGGCACTGAAAAAAGTGCCCCCCAAGGCACAGCCGAGCAAGACACCTGCCTGCCCGCCCAGCGGCGCTCTTCCTCCTGTCCGAGGTTTTCATTGTTGTGAGCATTTCTGTTGAGGATTGGCAGTGGGGGTGGGGTGGGGGGTATTTGGTTTTTATTCCCCCCTCCGTCTGCTGGGTGGTTGCAGCAGGTTTTGGTCACTTTACATGACCCTGGGACACTGACCATCATAAATATGAATTAGTTGCCAAGCATCTGAATGTAAATCACAAGACCCTGGAGATGCTGCAACATTCCAGCTGATCGGCGCTTCTTCTGGGCTCAGCAGAAGCACCAGGATCAGCGCCGAGCTCCAGCTGGAGCCTGGCGCTGATCCTGGCGCTTCCGCTGAGCCCTGACAGCCCCGAAGAAGTGCTGATCCTGGGGCTTCCACTGAGCCCTGACAGCCCTGCAGCTCCAGCCATCTCTCGCTCAGGCTTGTGCAGTGCTGCCATCGGTTCAGCTCATTCCCCTCCCCCGCTACCACTTTTCTAGGATGGTCGCGTACCATCTGCCAGGTGCCAATGTACCACAGGTGGTACCCGTACCACTGGTTGAAAAGCCCTGCTCTAAAAGATCTTCAGTTTTCCGTCAGAAGCTTGTTGTGTACTCTATGACCCCCTAAGGAGCACATCATAATTTACTATAAGTTCAATCACTTTATATTATCTATTGACATAGTTTTAATAAAATTTTTCAGTCAGAACAGATGCTATTAGATCATTCTGATTTTTTCTACCAGAAGCCAACAAAGCAATAACTGGAAAAAGTAAATTCCACAGAAGCATCAGAACAAACTTCCAAAAATACAGCATATATGCATGCAAGCATACATAATAAATAAACAATAAATGTTATATACAAGTCAATAGAATAGTCATCAATACCAGGAGCATTCAGGTTTTCATAGATTTAATAATATGTATTATTTTCTGAAATAATAAAGATATAGCAAAATAAACAATTTGGTTTGGAGGAATGAAATAATTAAAAAATGATTCATTTCTTACTCAATAGTCTTGAATCAAGCATAAAAGTACAAGCAAACTGCTGATTTATTAGATTACTCTGTGTACTTTGCACTGTGTATTTTTAGTAGTTAAAAAAGATTCCTTTTTATTATTGCTGTTTCAATCAAGAGCTTGTTAATTTACTAGGTGTTTCCCCTTGTTCCAATATCTTTGCTTTATGTGGTTGTAATATCCTGAACCAACTAAATGAAAAAAATTAAGCTCCAATTTAGTAGGCACAAAGGTTTTATTTAATTCCAGTGTAAATCCTATTTCATCCATATTCAAAAAAGTATTTATTTTCCTTTTTTTTGGGGGGGGGGAAGTTTGTTAAATGTACTTAGAGAAGGTCTTCAAACTTGGCCCTTTTATGACTTTTGGACTTCAACTCCCAGAATTCCTCAGCCAGCATGCCTGAAGACCCCTGACCTAAACATTAGCCAACTAGAATGAATTCTGGGAGTTGAAGTCCACAAGTCATAAAAGGGCCAAGTTTGAAGACCCCTGACTTAGGGCCAAGGACCATAGAAGACAGGAAAGGACCAACAAGCAGGAAAGCTCAGTCTTGTGGTCATGAAGGGACTAGGTGAGGAGAGACCCAGGTTCTTGTGCACTCTTGGCCCCAGACGCTCAATGAGTGACTTTGGGTCAGTCACTCTCTCTCTCAGCCTTACATCACAGAGTTGCTGTGGGGAACAACAGGAAGAGCAGGTATGAGTCCTTAAACAATTATCATCAACAAGAGCAACTGAAGTTTGCGAAATGAAATTCATTTTGATCTCACTAAATGAACAAGCAAAAGTTTGGGGAAAGTATGGAAGGGAAAGTCAAGGGAGAGGCACTTTTCAATCCCTTAATTTTCTTTGTTTTTTTCTCTTTCTCCCCTCTTCCTTCTCCCCTCTCTTCTCTCAGAAGGAAAATCCAGCCCTATTATAATGCCACTGGAGGCCAAAGAAATATTGGAGTAGGATTCATATATTAATGGAGAAAATTCTTAAAGTGAACATAAAGATTAAACCAGAAACTTTGCTTCTGGGCCTTATGGAAAGAGAACTGGGAAAAAAAATTTGGAACTCTGATTTTATATATGGTGACGGCAGCAAATTGCTCTATGTACAAAACTGGAAGGATGCCTCGATTCCCACCATGGACGAAGGGTTACAAAAGCTGATGGAATTAGCAGAGATGGCCAAGTTGACTGTGCTGATAAAAGAAAAGAACACAAGTACTTTTGTTTCTACTTGGAAACCACTTCTGGACTTTGTGCTTGAGGTGGAAAAAAATGATATCATGGATTTTGGGTTTCACCGATTAGACTGATTTGCCGATACAGAAATGGCTAGAGTGCATACTACTATAGAAATGTAAAAAGTTGAGATTTGATTTTAATGTCTGATTTTACTGCAACAGAGAGAGTCGGAAGTCAATGCCTTTTGTTCCCCCCCCTTTCTTCACACCTTTTTTGTTTTCCCTCTTTCTACTGTTGTCCCCTACTATTTGCTTTTGTATTTTCACATTTGATATTATAAATGAATAAAACTAAATAAAATCACAAAAAATATATATAATGCCCCTGGAGGAACAAGAAACTGTAGCTTAGAATAGACAGCAAAAGGGTTTCATTCATGCATTCATTCATTCATTCATTCACTTATTTATTTATATACTTACTTTAATAATAATAATAATAATAATAATAATAATAATAATAATAATAATAATAATAATAATAATAATAATAATAATAATAATAATAATAATAATAATAATAAAGTTGGAAGGGACCTTGGAAGTCATCGAGTCCAACCTCCTGCTCAGGCAGGAAACCCTACACCATTTTGGACAAATGGCTGTCCAGTCTCTTCTTAGAAACTTCCAGTGTTGGAGCATTCACCGCTTCTGGAGGCAGGTTGTTCCACTGGTTAATTGTTCTAACTGTCAGGAAGTTTCTCCTTAGTTCTAAGTTGTTTCTCTCCTTGCTTAGTTTCCATCCGTTGCTTCTTGTCCTGCCTTACTTACTTACTTACTTACTTACTTACTTACTTACTTACTTACTTACTTACTTACTTACTTACTTACTTACTTACTTACTTACTTACTTACTTACTTACTTATTTAGCTGCCCATCTTATCAGAGGGTAGCTCTGGATGGCTCCACAAAGTTCTCCAAAGAGAGAACTCTGTTAGATAGGTTATATATCAGGAACTACTAGAAATGGTTGCAGAACCATTTTCAGTTTCAGGGGATTGGTGAAGTCCCCGAAAGCTGGAGAGAAGACATGTCATCTCCATTTTCAAAAAGGGGAAGTAGGAGATCTTGGGAAACTTCACTCATTTCAGTTTGATGTTCCTACTGGGCAAAGTCCTTAGATTACAAAACAGCCTGTTTGTGAGCAGGTGGATAAGCATACTACAATTACAGGAACAAGCGTAAATTTGTTACAAAGAAATTGTGCCAGCTTAGATTTGATGGAAGGAGGTCTTTTTTCTCCCCACTGTCTGTTGCTTGATCATCGCCGGGCATCTTTTTTATGGCAGGCTAGTTTAAAGTGCATCAAGCAAAATGCAGCTTTTAAGCTGAATGAATTCGTTTGCCAAAGAATGAATATTTTTTTAGAATATTGTCTTCTTAATGGAAAAAAACATAACAAAAGTGTTAACTTTTGCTGGACTGAAATCAGCTATTTTGCCAGAGATGTTGTTGTAAAATACCACGTATATGATTGACAAGAGATCCTAAATCTTTAAGGAAAGCCTAAGTCCCTGGGATGCTGAATGTGTGGACTAGAAGTAGTGATTCATACTCCTGCCACCCATAAAAAAAAGTTCATTTCTTCCTAAATAATACAATTTCTTTTCCTAATTTCTTCCCTTCAGATATTTTCAAAGGAGAATACAAAATCATTACAATAAATTAACATTCAATATATTAACTCGTAGGAGCCCATTTGATTAGGACTCCCGATGTGGCAATTCCCCATTGCATTGTTTCCCTGATTGAAACATCCATCCCATAGTTAGTTGCCTCTCCAGAAAATATTCAAATAAACACATTAAATTTGTAAGTTTTCCTATGTAGTAGGATAAAGGATGTATATGATTATATTAGGCAAATTATATAGGAAGAAACTCTCCCCCACTATTCTGGTATCAGTTAGATATCTGCTGTAATGATTGTTATGAATACTAGCAGCTATGCTGTGTCTGTCTGTAATGCCTAGTTGGCTTTAATTTGCTGGACTTAGGAACACACTGCCCCCCCGTCAAAGGAAAAGGACCATATCCACTGGAACAAGATATGATTACAAGTTGTGCATTTTACTAATTGTACTTTGATATGGCAAGCCCAAGGACTCATCTACTGGGATTAATTTGAATAAATAATCAACTTTCAAAATCAAAACTGAATTTTATCTTCTACAAATATGAAATACCAGAACTAGAGTTTTGAAAATAAAACAAATTAATGAACTATGGCTTTTTAACCTCTAAATATAATTTCAATTTTACAAAAGAGATTGTGTTGGGAAAACAAAGACATGGGTTGATTTAGGAAATAACTTTGGGGGGAACTTTGAAATTTAGGATTTGGACTTGTTTAATACTTATCATGTTTTGGTTTAATTTTCATACCATTATTAATATGATTTGGGAAACAGAGAACATGTTTAAATATGTTAGCGTGCTGTTCAGTTATTTGCTGAAAACATGGAATCTACACGATATAATTATACAATTTATTGATACAATTTATGAAAAACTTTGGATTTGTCAACTATAGAATGTAGCTACACAATTGCTTTGGCTTTTTTTGTGGAAAAATATTCTACTCTAGATGTAAAATCCCTTGTAACAACCTGTGTCTGACCTGGTTCCTTATTGTCACAGTGTAAGGACTGGCCAATGTGAATTTGTGGGATAAAGAGAATTAATTTATTTTTAAAAATTGTGCTGTACATACATACATACATACATACATACATACATACATACATACATACATACATATATATCTTACATCTATCTACCTATCTATCTACCTATCTATCTATCTATCTATCTATCTATCTATCTATCTGTCTGTCTGTCTGTCTGTCTGTCTGTCTCTCTGCCTGCCTGCCTGCCTGCCTGCCTGCCTGCCTGCCTGCCTGCCTGCCTGCCTGCCTGCCTGCCTGCCTGCCTGCCTGTCTGTCTGTCTGTCTGTCTGTCTGTCTGTCTGTCTGTCTGTCTATCTATCTATCTATCTATCTATCTATCTATCTATCTCTTACATACATATACACATACCCACACACATATATACACATAAATAATGTTTGTGCATGTGCATGTGTATTAATGCACATACATGGCATTGCATGCTTTAATTCCTTTCTGTATGTTTTTCTATTTGTGTTTTTTTTGTTTCTTTCATTTCCTTTTATGTTTTTTATTTTGTTGTCCTTCTTTTCTTTCTTTCAATGCTATAATAATGAAAATAACATTGCAAAAACCTTTTGCTGGAAACACAAGAAACCAGTTTACAGAAAAGCTGTTTACAATCTTTAGTCAACAACTTATATTTAAGGATAGTTTGTTTACTATTTTTTTTTGTCGATCACACAGGGTAATTATTTCAAGAAATTGTGGAGGGTTTTTTTAAGCACACTGTTGGCATGCATACAGTATACTCCCCTTGCCCACCCTTTGAAGGAGTTGGGACTACAGATCAGTAGAGAAGAAGGAGCAAATCATGGGAAGGTGAAAGCTAGGAGTGGCGTCTGCCTCTGCTTTCCTCTCCTTCATCCCATTCCAAGCGTGGCATCTCAGGAAAGGGTTAAAAATGCTTCCTCATAGCTGCCTCCCCAGCCAGCTTTGTGTATTTAAAGTGAATAAAGGTTTAATTACAAAATGATGACAGTGTCATATGGTTTTGGTGATGGTGCGTAGCGTCAGCTGCATGCAGAAGAGGAAAGGCTGTGAATAGCAGTGGAAAAGCTTAAAATGCCAAAGACAGTAAAACATCTGTAATTTGCAATTCACTAGTGTTCACTGATTGCTCATGGATTAAAGATTAAAAACTATTCTCTGGCAGATGGGTGCAAGAGAGGAGATTCTTACGAGCACATTTTGCATCTGCATTTCATTCTGCTCCCTTTGTAAGAATTGTGGATGGTGGGGAAATAAATCCCGGAGTAGGGATGGGCAGACAGGCAGGGAAAAGACAGCACGGGCAAGACTTGGCAAGCTCTTGTGCCAGGCAGAGGAGTCACAAAATTTAGGAAAGTCAATATATATGGAGAACTCTGGGTGACCCATTCCCTGCTGCAGCTGCCCTACTAGTCTTGCTTGGATCCTCCTTTTGATCAGAAGTGGAAGAGGATGACACACTTCTACTTTTAAGTTGTTCTGCTTGCCAGTAAGCATGAAGACCTTCAGCTCCTCATCAACAGAGTCACAGACATATCTGAAAAATACGGCTTGAAGCTTAACATCTCAAAAACCAAGATCATGGTCATCAGCAAACAACCTGTTAATTTACCACCAATAAATTCAGAAGGAATACCAGTAGAAAAAGTTGAAAGGATCACACACCTCGGTTCAACATGACCGTTGAAGTAAAGACAAGGATAGAAAAAGCTCGGACAGCCTTCTTCAAAATGAAAAAGGTCTTCTGCAGTCACGACATAAGCCTAAGACTGAAAACCAGGCATGTCAGATGCTATATTTTTTTCCTATCCTGCTCTATGGAGTAGAGAGTTGGTCTCTGACAGAAGGCCACCTGAAGAGACTAGAAGCCTTTGAAATGTGGATTTACAGGCGGCTGTTACGTATAAGATGGGTTGACAAGATCAACAATGAGGAGGTGATAAGCCACCTCGGAAAGCCAAGGGAAATAATCAAAACAATTAAAAAATGAAAATTAGAATATTTCGGACATGTGATGCGATACCCAGAAAAATACGGCATACTCCATTGAATCCTCCAGGGAAAGACTGAAGGCAAATGAGGTCCAGGCAGAAGAAGAACATCGTGGCTTCAAAATCTAAGGGATTGGTTTGGACAAAACTCAGCAGCACTTTTTCGTGTGGCTGCTGGTAAAAACAGGATCACCAACATGATCGTCAATGTCCGATAACGGATATGGCAGAAGAAGAAGAAGAAGAAGAAGAAGAAGAAGAAGAAGAAGAAGAAGAAGAAGAAGAAGAAGAAGAAGAAGAAGAAGAAGAAGAAGAAGAAGAAGAAGAAGAAGAAGAAGAAGAAGAAGAAGAAGAAGAAGAAGAAGAAGAAGAAGAAGAAGAAGAAGAAGAAGAAGAAGAAGAAGAAGAAGAAGAAGGAGGAACTTCCACAGACCCTGCTTTCCCCATCTTGGCATACCAAGCTTCATTTGCCAAAATGCCTACTTATCAGCTGGTAAATATACAAGCTAGGCCCCCTTTTCTTTACGAAAAGACAATTCATTGCAAATAAACATCTCTAAGAAATCTAATTTTTGCAAATGCTATGAACTGACTTCATGTGTCTCTGTCAAACCAATGAGAAGATTGGAATATCTGCAATTGTGCAGCGAGGCAGTTACAGTTAAAGAAATAGATCAAATGCACTTCCACATTCCCAGTTTAAAGGGAATTCTGTTAAGAATGCATACTTTAAAATAACATTTGTATGACGTATTTGAATGTAAATTATGTAGGTATTCAGATCAGTGTAGAAAAACGAGGGAGTAGATTTACAGAAGGCTACATGCAAAAATAACATGGACTAGAAAAATAAGTCTTGTCTGGCATCTTAATTATTATCATATTTATTTTAGCATGATGAATCCATTGCAAAAGTTCAATTTTCATCAGACTCTCTAAGGAAATGAAATTGCCCAAGATAGATAGTAGAATGCATGGCATTTTACTGGTTTTTCATAACGAACTATTTATATCTTATCTGTTGTTTGATAACTGTTAATACTTCTTGATTTATCTAGTATTAAAAAATAAGCTAAGATTTATTAGCTAATTTACAAAATGAAAAAAAAAAAGCACACGAGTCTTAGGATGCCAAGTGCTGAAATTGTGGGCTGTGTTGAATAGGGAGATCACAATCCCAGGAAGAAAAACTGGAACCCATTAATTTCTATAAATTTACATATTTACTGATGCTAATCAGGAATCAACTAATGTTGAAAAGGTCTTTCTAAGATAGAACAGTTGAAACTGTTTTCAGTAACTCTTGTTCCCGATTGTGCAGTACATTATGTGCAAAATAATTTTTTAGCAATAGTTCCCTTTATCTATCAAGCAGGAAATGGAGAACTGGACAAACATCATCAACTCTGTATGTTAGAAGAGCAGATGGCATTTATGATGAGAGCTTTCTGCTTACTCATGGACCAGGAGGCCATGCTCACAGTAACTCATGCCCTTGTACACTTTTGATTAGGCTACCAGTAGTCCTCGATTTATAATCACAATTGAGCCCAAAATTTCTGTTGCTAAGCAACACAGTGGTTAATTTTGTCCCATTTCACAACCTTTCTTGCCACAGATGTTAAGTAAATCATTGCAGTTGTTAAGTTGGTAACACAACTGTTAAGTGAATCTGGCTTCCCCATTGACTTTGCTTGTCAGAAGGTCACAAAAAGGGATCCCATGACCATGGGACACTGCAACCATTATAAATACATGCCAACTGTCAAGAGTCTGAACTTTGATCACATGACCAAGGGGATGCTGCAACGGTCCTGTCACCACGATGTAAAAAAGATGTTGAGACTCTAGAAAGAGTACAGAGAAGAGCAACAAAGATGATTAGAGGTCAGAGAACGGTTGCTGGAACTGGGATTGTTTAGTTTAATGAAGAGAATATATGTCACTGTTTAATGATAACTGTGTTCCAATATCTCAGGGGCTGCCACAAAGAAGAGGGAATCAAGCTATTCTCCAAGGTGCCTGAAGGCAGGACAAGAAGCAACGGATGGAAACTAATCAAGGAGAGAAGCAACCTAGAACTAAGGAGAAACTTCCTGACAGTTAGAACAATTAACCAGTGGAACAACCTGCCTCCAGAAGCGGTGAATGCTCCAACACTGGAAATTTTTAAAAAGAGACTGGACAGCGATTTGTCTGAAATGGTGTAGGGTTTCCTGCCTGAGCAGGGGGTTGGACTAGATGACCCCCAAGGTCCCTTCCAACATTATTATTATTATTATTATTATTATTATTATTATTATTATTATTATTAGTGAAAAACGGTCATAAGTCACTTTTTTCAGTGCTGTTGTAACTAAGTGAATGTTTGTAGGTCGAGGAGTATCTGTACTGCAACACTGAAGAACATTCAGAAATGCTCTTCAACTGGTGCAGAACATGGCTGCACAAGTAGTGAATGGTGCCAGATATACGGCACACATAATACCACTTCTGCATGAGCTGCATTTGTTACCGGCGTGTTTTGGGTGCAATTCAATGTGCTGGTTGTCATATTTAAAGCCCTACATGACTTGGCCAAGAAGGACAATTGCAAAAAAAATGGAAAGAGGGACATATCACTGAAACAGAATATCAGCAGATAGTCAGAATCTGCAAAGATGAAGTCAGGAAAGCAAAGGCTCAGAATGAACAAAGACATGCAACAAAAGCCAAAGATAATTAAAAAAAAGTTTCTTTCAACATATAAATTACGAGAAAAAAAATCAAGAAAACAGTAGGTCCACTAAAGAGAGAAGATGGCAAGGAAGAAAACGAGGTCCAGGCAGAGAGAAAGCAGAGCTGCTTAATTCATTCTTTGCATCAGTCTTCATGCAAAAAGAAACTATAACCCAAACTACCAAAAACCTAATTGTAAAAGGCAGGCTAGAAATAAAAGTTAAAATAAGCAAAAAAATGGTAAGACAACACCTGTCTGATCTTGATGAATACAAATCACAGAGACCTGATGGATTACATCCCAGAGTTCTAAAGGACCTGGCAGATGTCATCTCAGAACCACTGTACTTTATCTTTCAAAAATCCTGGAGCACTGGGGAACCACCACAGGATTGTAAAAGAGCTGATGTGATTCCCATCTTAAAAAAAGGAAAAAAAAATACAGACCCAGGAAAGTACAGACCAATCAGCCTAACATCAATACTTACAAAGATACTGGAAAAGATAATAAAAAAACCAGATCTGCGAACATCTAGAAACAAGTAAAGTAATAACTAAAAGTCATCACTAGTTTGTTAAAAACAGTGTCAACGCTGCTAATATTGAATATTCTTGCTTTGACAAAATATGCAGAACTGTCTGGTATTTTTAGAGTTAATTCAGATGACAGAGAAGAGGGAGGGGAATAATAACAAAAGCCCGGGAAAAGAAACGGAAGTGAATCTTTGCCCTCTGGGCTAATTGGAAGATGTGACTTGTGACTGCAAGATAAGGGAAGGGTTTAGCAAGAAAAGTTAGATGCCAGCAAGAGGAATTCAGATTCTGGCATACCTCCATGATATGCCGTCAATTTGTAACACTGGTAATAAAGGTTTTAGGATAAACATGCCTGGAAGTTTTTTGAAGTGTTTCATTAGTCGGAACCATGACAAACAGATCATGCCAAACCAATCTTATTTCATTCTTTGACAAAGTGACTAAATTAGTAGACCAGCGAAATGCTATGGACATAATATACACAGACTTCAACAAGGCATTTGACAAACCTACTTCTTAGTAAATTAAAAGAAAGTGGTATAGACAGCACTCCCATCACATGGATTTGTAACTGTCTGATAAACTGTGCTCAATGAGTAGTCCTTAATGGTACTACATCTACATGGAGGGAAGTAAGCAGTGGGGTACCACAAGGTTCTATCTTAGGCCCTGTACTCTTCAATAACTTCAAAAATGACTTAGATGAGGGAATCAAATTTGCAGATGATAGTAAGCTGGCAGGAATAGCCAACACCCTAGATCAGACATGTCAAACTCACAACGTCATGTGATGTCGCACAACGTATCGGGACGGTTTTGCCATTGCTGACAATGGGGTGGGTGCGGCTTCCGGATGATGCATCCGGCCTATGGGTCGGCAGTTTGACACCCCTGCCCTAGATGATAGGCTCAAGATCCAAATAGATCTTGACAGACTTGAACACTGGGCCCTATCTAACAAAATGAAATTTAATGTAGAGAAAAGTAAAGTCTTACACTTAGGCAAGAAAAACCAAAAGTACACATACAGATTGGGTGAAACCAGGCTTAATAGCAGTAACTGTGAAAGGGATCTCGGAATCTTAGTGGACAATTAATTAAATATGAACCAACAGTATGCAGAGTCAGCCAAAAAAGCCAATACAATCCTAAGTTGCATTAACAGAAGGGTTCAATGAAGATCACATAAGACAGGAAAAAAGTGATAAAGTACAGGTAGTCCTCAACTTACAACAGTTTGCTTAGTGACTGTTCGAAGTTACAATGGCATTTAAAAAAGTGCCCACCAAGCCACAGCCGAGCAAGAAAACTGCCTGCCCACCTGGCGGCACTCTTCCTCCTGTCTGAGGTTTTCATTGTTGTGAGCATTTCTGTTGAGGATTGGCAGTGGAGGTGGGGTGGGGGGTCTTTGGTTTTTATTCCCCCCATCTGCTGGGTGGTTGCAGCAGGTTTTGGTCACTTCACATAACCCTGGGACACTGTGACCGTCATAAATATGAATCAGTTGTCAAGAATCTGAATGTAAATCACAAGACCCTGGAGATGCTGCAACATTCCAGCTGATCGGCGCTTCTTCTGGGCTCAGCAGAAGCGCCAGGATCAGTCCTGTCTTCCAGCTGGAGCCTTGCGCTGATCCTGATGCTTCCACTGAGTCCTGACAGCCCCAAAGAAGCGCCGATCAGCTGGAAAGCGGCACTGATCCTGGTGCTTCCACTGAGCCCTGACAGCCCTGAAGGAGCGCCGATCAGCTGGAAAGCGGCACTGATCCTGGTGCTTCCACTGAGCCCTGACAGGCTTGCAGCTCCAGCCGTCTCTCGCTCAGGCTTGTGCACTGCTGCCACCAGTTCAGCTCATTCCCCTCCCCCGCTACCACTTTTCTAGGTCGCATACCACCTGCAGGTGCCAATGTACCACAGGTGGTACCCATACTACTGGTTGAAAAGCCCTGCTCTAATCCATCCTATTGCTCAGTGGTGGGATTGAAATAGGTGAACAACTGGTTCTCTGTGTGGATGCCACTTCCGGAAGTCCATTCTGGGCCTGGGCAACAAAAAATTAGCTACCGGTTCTGCCGAAGTGGTGCAAACTGGCTGAATCCCACCCCTGGCTATTGCTGCAACTAGATGGCTTTATCACAAAGATCATTCTGTGAGGATAAACCTGTGGTTCACTGAATCAAAACTCCATCCTACTCTTACATGAAGAGTGAAAGTTCTCCCATCTGACCTCTACATTGTTGCCCTTCACACTACAAGCGGGACTCAGGAAAACAGCTCAACTTCCTGTGGCCTAGTATTAGAACAACGGGAGCTACGGTTTTTGCTTTTTCCTGGGTCAAGAAAATCCGTCACAAACTATTCCATTCTGCCTTGTATCAAATCTGACACATAACTCTAATTAAGCATAGAAATTATTTCCTCCTAATATTAATCCTAAATCTATCTGTTGTAATTTCAGCGGTTGCTGTTTTTGATTTAAAGAAGATACCTAGATGGTAAACTCTGGGTATTTTTTTAAAAAACTGTAAATATTTGTAAGTCTTTGAATGCTCCTTCCATTTTTCACTTTGCTAAATATATCCAGTAGCTCTATGAAGTGATGTAAACCTCAGAGGCAAACAAGGCAAGTAGAAATAATGTTTGCAGGCATCAATCATTTTTATAACTTCAGCTAATCAGACTCCATCATTTTATGCCTGCTATGAGTTCTCTCTCTCCCTCTTCTCTCATTCTGTTGCTCTCAATGAGAGCTTCTCATGTGTGTAAACCATTAAAAGAAAAATGGATAATAAAACTACAGATGGACAGCCTAATCCTGAACAGGCCTGAATGATTTCAGATTGGGCTGACTGTGTTTAGGTATGTCTAATTTGTTCAGGATCAGATTGGTAACTAACAAGAAATAATGCCGGTTTCAAGGATCTGGTGATACAGTGAGGTTTATCATGTTGCCCCTTGATTTAAAATTCCACCTTGTGATGCGGGCTTAGTGGTGAATCTAAAATACTTTCATTGAGCATCAAATAAAGATTGGGAATATCACTTAATTAATTGATTGATTAAAAAAAAATATGGCAGCCCATCCTGTACAATATTACAACAGTAACACCACATATATGTGCAAAGAGTTTTCTAGTTGCCTACTCTTTGACCAAATTGCATATCAGTTCTGTCTAGGGGATGCTACCACCCATCCTGCCTCTCAGTAGAATAGAATAGAATAGAATAGAATAGAATAGAATAGAATAGAATAGAATAGAATAGAATAGAATAGAATAGAATAACAGAGTTGGAAGGGACCTTGGAGGTCTTCTAGTCCAACCCCCTGCTCAGGAAACCCTATACCATTTCAGAGAAATGGTTGTCCAATTTCTTCTTAAAAACCTCCAGTGTTGGAGCATTCACAACTTCTGGAGGCAAGTTGTTCCACTGACTGGTCTGTCAGGAAATTTCTTCTTAGTTCTAAGTTGCTTCTCTCCTTGATTAGTTTCCATCTGTTGAAAGAAAAATCTTATATGCAGCCCAAGCTGGGAATAAGAAAATGGAGACTGCTTTAGGAAAGAAGATCCAGTTTATTGAGTTGCCAGAAACTTCAGTGATATGTGTTTCTGGGGCAGATGACAAAATGGAGCTGGGAGTGGTGGGTTTTTATACCTTCTGTTGAAAGAAAAGTCTTCATCAGGGTCCAGACCAAGCTGGGAATAAACTAAATGGAGACTGCTTTAGAAAGAAGGTTGTAGTTTATTGAAAAGCAGAGCCAGACAGAAAAAAGACATCACCACCTAAACTGATGGAGGAGGCTTGGACTTTTTATGAGGACACTCATGAAGAACTGTCCTCACACCAGGGCTGCCAATTTAGGATTTCTTGGCAGCTCTGATGATTATGATTGATACATTCCATTTAATGGAAACAATTTGATCAGGTTTTTGTTTGTTTGGGGCAAAAGATCATAGTCTGACTCTGGGGGATTTTCAGTCTTTTCCTTTATAATGATCAGATTGCTTCCATTTGAGATTTATACTTGTAGCCACTGTCCTTCTCTGCAGAGATAGAGGCCCCATTAGAATGTTCTGGAAGCTAATGGTTTCTAGTGCATTCCAGAGGACTCTGGGCATTTTCTCAGGTAGTATGGTGGCAGTAAAAAAAACACCTTGGTTGCCTTGTGGAAATCAGTCACAACCTTTAGCCTTGACACAATTGTTCCTAAATATCCTCTTCTACTATGCAGAATTGCTTTGATAGACATCCAAGCTGAGGACAATAAAGAAAGTTGGGAAACATCTAGGTCAGAGGTAGGCAACCTTGGCTCTTTTATGACTCGTGGACTTCAACTCCCAGAATTCCTGAGCCAGCATGGCTGGCTCAGGAAATCCAGGAATTGAAATCCACGAGTCATAAAAGAGCCAAGGTTGCCTACTCCTGATCTAGGTGGTAGATAACTTGTTTCAAATCTAATTGAAATCTTAAAAGAGTTCATTGCCAAACTGACTATAATACGACAAAGACAAAATTGCATTTTATCTTTTCTCCTATTGCATCCTCTTAATTGAACTCTTACATTCAAGGTCTTCTAATGATCAGAATACAGAATAACAGAGTTGGAGGTTTGCTAGTCCAAGCCCCCTCCTTGAGCAGGAGACTCCTATATCATTTCAGACAAATGGCTGTCCAATCTCTTCTTAAAAACCTCCAGTGATGGTGAACCCATCACTTCTGGAGGCAAGCTGTTCCACTGATTAATTGTTCTTACTGTCAGGAAATTTCTCCTTATTTCTACGTTGTATCTATCCTTGATTAGTTTCCATCTGTTCCTTCTTGTCTTGCCCTCAGGTGCTTTGGAGAATAGGTTGACCCCCTCTTCTCTATGACAGCCCCTCATATACTTGAACGCTACTTTCACGTCACCACTGGTCCTTCTCTTTATTAGACTAGACATAACCAGTTCCTGAAACCATTCATCGTATATTTTAGCCTATTGTCCCCTAATAATCTCTATTGCTTCTCTGTAGTCTCAATATCTTTTCTGTATAGCTATTGGACAAGTTACTTAAGTGACTGCCTGATAGGACAAAGACATTCTTAGTTGTAATAGATTCAAGATTTATGTCTGGTTTTGCCATGTAAATTTCCTTAAATACCCTTGAATATAAACATTGTGGAGAATAACAGGAAGAGTGCAATTTTAATTATTCTCTAAAGGTCTCACGGGCCATTGAACATGGTCTTGTTCTGAAAAAGTGTATTGAGATAAATAATTTTGGATTTTTCCACATATCTGAATGTTTTCTCTAGATTTCTGCTCAATCGTATGATGTATGTATTGTGTGGTTCTTGGTGGAACTACTTCATTGTTCTCTGATGCTATAATAATCAAAGCAACAAAGATTTGGGTAGGGATAGTTTTGCTGCAGTAACTGTTCCTTTGTTTAGATCCCTTGCTTAGGTTCCCCTTGAAAAGGAACCACCACCATGCTGGTGTCCTGCCATTCAGTTAGGGGGATGGGGGAGGAAGTTTGTTGGCACTCTTCACATGCTTGCGTAACTGCTTGGGAATTAGAGAGGGGGATTGTCTTGGGAGATGAAGCAGTCTCCCTGCTGATTCAAGCCTGGTTCCAAGGCCATCATGCCCTGAGGGTGACCTGTTATCTACCCAGCACCTCAACATTCTCAAAACAATCCTGTGGCATCACATTGGCTGCCAGTGGACTGGTTAGGGGAGGTTGGGTTTGGGGAAAATGAAAGAATTGCTTTGTGCTTCATGTGGGATCTTCAGATTCCTCCTGACTTTTCTGCATCCACTTTCTCTCAATAAAAGTTCTTTTGATTCATCTCAATGGAGTCAAGAGTTTTACTTTCCTGAGGGACCAGCTGGAGCAGGTCCTTACAAACACATT